>NC_086450.1:277804512-278054732 GCF_028390025.1 Pseudophryne corroboree
AATTATAAGAAGAATCATAGCACAACTAATGAGACAATACAGGATATTTGATTTAACTTCAACACTGTCAAGGAACTCTATTGTGTGGGTCCAGAGTGGTAATACCACCTAAACTGTGAAACAGAGTATTGGAAAATTTACATGAGGGTCACGTAGGCATAGTAAAAATGAAGAATCTCACTAGAATCTATGTGTGGTGGCCAGGAATCGATGGTCAAATCGAAACATTCAGAAATCTACTCGGTCCTTCAATATTGGACAAGAGGTGCTTGACCGTAATTACAGAGAAGACAAATGGCAACCAGGAAAAGTTTCTTCCAAACTTGGCCCTCTGATATACGTGGTTGAAGTCGGAGGAGAATTGTGGTGTTGCCACATTGATCAAATAATTGAGGCCAGGAGGCAAACTGACTGACTGTACGTTGACAGCTGGACACAGAGCTGTAACTAGGTGTGTGCCGAAGGTGCCTGGCATAGAGTGCATATACGCTGTGGGTGCATCATTCGGCAACACCCACAGGGCTGCTCCCCACCGCTAGCTGGAATGCTGCCCGCTGTCATGTACAGTATGCAGTGATGCGCTCGACTAATTCTTTGCAAGCACACCACTACATACATAGATATGCACAGCATGCAGCATTGCAGCTCTGCCCCCTCATGGCTTACCAAGTCTCAGGCATGTATGTCATATCACAAGCCTCCCGTCCCACACATTTATCTTCACAGTGACAGCGGCCAGCACAGTTGAGCAGTACAGGATTGCCTGGCAGCTGTCCATTGGAATGAGAGGCTGCAGCCTGCGGCTCAGACATTGGCCGGCACGCAGGCTGCAGAGAAGGAGAGGGTGGGAGGACGGGAGGGAGCAGTCACATACAGGAGCCACACAAGGACAGAAGGAAGTCAGAAGAGAGAACGTGCTGCAGCAAGTGCAATACAGCACTTCTATTGGACGCTTCAACTGGTCAGCCAATAAAGTAAGGGCAATAGTGAACTTTTTTTTAATTCAAATTGAAATAATTAAAATGGAAACAAAGAAGATGTGGCTGCGGAAGCATTGAGCAACCAGCAGCACACCGCAGCAGTGCATCTTGGCATTGGCCATGGCCTCAAACACCAGTGCACTGCATTCTGCCTCCCTGACTGAGCCCCTGAATAGAGAAGAACTGGTAGCTGCTGTGTGACAGTCCCAGGGTGGACTGCGCTGTGAGCCATAGCTCGCCACCTGCTGAGAAACCAGACCCCTAAGTGTGGAGAAGAGAACTTCTATAAGTGTGCTGTCCAGGTGTGTGTGTGTGTGTGTGTGTGTGTGTGTGTGTGTGTGTGTGTGTGTGTGTGTGTGTGTGTGTGTGTGTGTAGGAGTTGTCAGTGTCTGGGGCGAGGGGAGGAGGTGTTTGCATATACAGTATATGTGCTGTCAGTGTGAGTTTGAAGCAGAGCAGTGGAGGTGTTTGTGTGACGGAGTTGTCAGTGTGGGTATGATGAGAGTAGTGGGGGGGTGCTGAGTGCGTTAGATTTGATAGTGTTGTTAGTATGATGAGATATAGTAGCGACAGGTAAGGAGAGGGAGATGGGGAAGCGACAGGTGGGGATGAGGAGGAAATGGGGTAGCGACAGGAGAAGATATAGAAGCGACAAGTCCAGAGGAGGAGATGGTGAAGCGAAAGGTCCAAGATAGGAGATGTGGTAGCAACAGATCAGGAGTAGGAAATGGGGCAGCGACAGGTCTGGAGGAGGATGGGGAAGCAACAGGTGGGGAGGGGAAGATATAGAAATGATAGGTCGGGAGGAGGAGGAGATGGGGAAGCAACAGGTGGGGAGGAGAAGATATAGAAGAAGCGATCGGTCCGGAGGAGGAGACGGGGAAGCGACAGGTCAGGAGGAGAAGATACTGTATAGAAGAAGCGGCAGGCCAGGAGGAGGAGATGGGGAAACAGCAGTTTAGGACAATTACCAACTATATATATTAACAAATATATGCACATTTATTTCATGCTTGACTACTGTAATAGCTACACATATAAAAAACAAAATGGTCGCTGGTTAACTTTAAAGGGGAGGAACAACAACCTGCCGTAAAGTATAAAAGGGGACTCTACCTACCATAATGTGTGATAGGGGCTCTATCTGGAGTAATGTGGAATATGGGGCTCTACCAGGAGTTATGTGTAAAATGTGGCTCTACCTGGTGGAAATGTGTGACAGAGACTTTACCTGGCGTAATATGCAAAGGGAACCTACCTGTGTAATGTGTGTAAGTGGTGCTACTGTGTGGCGAAATTTGATTAATGAAGACTACTGTGTAGCGTAATATGGATTTGTATCATTTTGTGGCCACACCCTTTTCCCATGAAGTCACGCCCCTATATTTTTGTGCACTTTCCCTATTTTGAATATGGGGGGACAACAATGTTGTTTCTTGCACACAGCGCTAAAATGTCTAGTTACAGCACTGGCTGGACATAACCATGCCAGTGATATGGGGGTTTATGTATACCCATCTGGGACTGCTTCAGAGACTGTTCCTGACACTATGGAGAAAATGTGCCCCTCAGAGTCATGTACAGAGACTGTTCCCAAGCCTGCCATGGAGTCTCCAGAGCATGAGGTTTCCTTACTAACAACAACTGATCCTGAACCTTCTAGTGTGATTTCGGTGAAGCAGACAGTCACTCTGGGATTTAAACAAGCCTCAAAGGCTTGACTTGTAGCCTTCTGGGGTGACGTATACATTTCATAGTGCTAACCTTTTTCTATGTCTGCACATATCTAAGTTAGGCGGAGTGTGGTGTATATAGTCCCCATTGCTGTATATGTATTCAGGTGGAAGGTATCAACGGATCTTATTTTGTGTTTGTAATAGTTGGCCTATGAATATCATTCTGTGCCTTTTGGCTTCCAGCAGTTTTTCAGTAAAAGAAGCATGCTACACTCACTGTTTCCTGCTTACATGAAAACCCTTATTAAAATATAAGTCACAGACTTAATACTTTCTTGCCAGTCTGAACAGAGCTGGCATAGGCAAACTAGGCAAATGCTTATGGGTGGCTCAGTGTGACAGTGGCAGTTTGCGGGGCACCCGATGGACAGTGCCACCAGTGGTGGCTCTACTCTGGCTGCCTGCCTGAGCTGAGAGCTCAGATTGGGCAGCAGCGCAGCTCATACAGCTGAGCTGAGCTGGCAGCAGCCAGAGCACCAGAACAAAAATGGTCTTGGAAGAGGGCTGCTGTGGTGCTAGGGGACACCAGCCAAAATCTTGCCTAAGGCATCTAATTTGTTAGGACCAGCTCTTAGTCTGTGCCTACTCCACTGTGCAGTTACTTGAATTTCCAGTTTCTATGTTCCAGCAGCCAGAAACAATGACTTTTCTGCACAAGTGTGTTGCTTTCAGACATCAGAGCCACAATGGAAGACAAACAGTAACAATTATCAGGTTTAGATTAACAAGGAGGCAGACGGGACTACAGCTCTAGGCCTTCACATATAAATAGGCCCATCAACATTACCAGCACAAATATGACCTGCTGTCCACACATTTAGTCATAAACCATTCCTATTAAAATTGTAATTGTATTTTCCTAAATAATGCTGTAAATTTTCTTCTTTGGGAAATATTATTTATAGAGCAGGGGGTGTACATCTGCACGTGATACTGCCACACCTACACATCACTGATACAGTAACTTCACCACTTCTCACAATAAGACCTTGATCATTTCCAGCCAAGTGGCCCTTATTCCAGTCCTGCTTATGTTGACAGGAAGGATTAATGTCTTGCTGGGTTGGGAATGGTATTATTAAGTACAGTAGTAGGATGATTAGGGGTGAGATTTACTAAGTACTATAATGTAGTCTAAAACCTCTGAAAAACTGTTTTTTTCGGAGGTTGGCCATAATCCTCATATGTATCAAGCTCCAGATAGCAAAACTTTCAGTAGTTTGTATCCAACATACAATGCTAACTATAAATAGCACTGTCTATAGAAGCTTATGAGCTTCTTTTTGCACTAGTCCCTAGAGATGGCCAACATGTACAATAGTACTCCCCGGTTATAAACCATACAGACCTCACATTGTAAGGGACAGCTCTACTAATAAGAACGGTCCCAAGCATAATCATTCACAATGATTCATGCATATGGCATTGATAAACACCACTATGCATGTGTTAAGGAGCATGCAAATAGAATATGCAAATAATTATATATTCTGCCCTGTGAGTGAAGGTTTAGGCAACTGATGCCTCTACCAATACAGCTGAACCACTAGTTCCAACAAATGTATACTGAAGTTACAGATTCAAAACATTAGGAGAACCTCAATCTAGCCACTGTTTAAGATAAATACATTAATAAAATACATAAAGCAAAATAAATGAAAAATGCTGTAGTCATAAAATTAAACATTTAACAAAAAGTGCTTACAGACCCTCATTCCATATGTAGTCAACCAAAGCCATGTTCCTTAGTCATAATCAAGTGTGTGTGTGTGTGTGTGTGTGTGTGTGTGTGTGTGTGTGTGTGTGTGTGTGTGTGTGTGTGTGTGTGTGTGTGTGTGTGTGTGTGTAGGGTGGGGGACTGCACATCCTTTTTCTAAACATAATGAAACTATTTACTAAACATTAGTAATCAGAACACTTAAAATAAACTCTGCAATTTCCCATAGAGTAAACCTGAGGTGCTTAGCATAATTTTGACCAAAAACATTTCTAAGTTTCATGTCCCAAGCATGGGACCCCTCAGGCTAGTCACCCCAAATGTATGCATTTAAGTTGCCGGCAGTCGGGATCCCAACGGTCAGGATATCAACTCTGGGATCCCGACCACGACAATGTCAACAGCCGGAATACCAACTAACAGGGGCTATTCCCACTCAAGGGTGTCCACGACACCCATAAAGTAGGAATAGAACCTGTGGTGAGCTCAGCGAGCCACCGACCCCGCAACATGGTGAGTGCAGCAAGCCCACAAGGGGATTCTTTGCACTCACCCCAATGCTGGCATACTGTTGATGAGGATGCCGTTGTCGGTGTACTGACGGCCGGCATCCTGATCATCTGTAAATCCTACTGATCCCACCCCAAGTCATCAGACTGCTGAGAAGTAGCAATTAAAGTGTTAAAAGGTGTTACATTAGTAAGAAGTAGCAGCTATGTGTTAAGAGTGTTACATAGATGAGAGATAATAATTAGGGTGTTAAAATTTGTTACTTAGCAATAAACAATTTAGTTGCTAAACAAAAAAGAGAATCACTTATGTGAGAGAGCGCAAAAAGATTTTAAACATTTTTATTTTATATTAAAAACTATAAAATATTATTATACCATAAACATATGCATAATATCGCTATAGGCTTTTGAAACATATCATTATTATTGCTGCACAATAAAGACTAACATAAATAGAAGCACAAGTCAGTCCACAGTGGAATGTTTACCACCAACTGCCACTAATTTGCAGAAGTATCCTCACAATTCCTTTTATTTCCAATTTGTGGCTAGAATACAGCTCAATGTCCCGCATCAACAGATTCTAGATTCTTTATCCACAAGATTGATATATGGATATTGCTTGAGCTTCATAGATTATGTAAAATATTCAAGAAATAATGCAGCAAAAGTTCCCCCTTGCTCCGATAATTTGTTCAAACTGTGGTGCTTTAATTATATTCGTAGATGGACAGACTATGTTTACCATACAGGGAATGTGCCTCTTATCCCCTGACACTCAGATGATCGTGTGTCTAGCAACAGAGGGATGATTGTCAGTTTAGAGAAATATGTCTCACCTCACCGCAGCCTGGGTGTTGATGTCTTTCCTCAGCGGACAGCTGTGGCCAATCACCACTGTATCTTCCCTGCCACTGTTGAGCACATGAAGCGTGTCGTGTCCGTCTGTGAGGTGCCCAGCTGCGGCGGTATGCCACGGAGGTACTCTCTGTTAAAGCCGCCCGGCTTCCTCCTGCCGGAACCTGTGGATCCTAGTGCGTGGTGTGATGATGTCCTGCGGTGCTCAGCTGCGGCAGCACGCCGCTGGATTTCCCCTGCTAGAGCCGTCCGACTTTTCCTCACCAGAGCCTAATTTTGACAATTATAGGCTTTGTAGTATATAGCTGATCCTCCAGGTGCACGGCAGGGATGTCTGTCACACAGTTCAAGTGGGGGATGTTCAAAAGCACTTAGCAGAGTGCCCTTAATGCGTTTCTCCGTTATGGAATTTTAACGGTTTCATCACCTTCTGATGAAACCGTTAAAATTCCATAACGGAGAAAAATAAAAATGTTTAAAATCTTTTTGCGCTCTCTCACATAAGTGATTCTCTTTTTGTTTAGAATTTAGTATACACTTCAGAATACTGAGTGGGAGCTGCATTTAGATTTTAAGATGTGGTGAATAGCAAAAGTTTATAGGATATTACATTTAAACTTATATCTGCGCCTGAATCTATATCCACACATAGACGCGGGTGGGCCTATAAATAAGGTTGGTCCTGGGCGCCTGTGTGTTTATATAATTGTATTGTTGTAATTTAGTTGCTAATAGTTATAGATTAAGTTCTAGATTAATAGACAAAATACAAAATATACATTTAGCGCGCCCTGCTGATGAAAAAGCTGCTGGATTCAAACATGGATTTTGCCAATCCACAAAGATAGACTGCACAATACAAAAGAGACTCCTGCGCATTTTTCCAAAGGTATTCCTAAACGTGACTCATTAGTATCCGAAATGAGTTCTAAATATAGTCAATCGGCAGTGTACAGTTCCAAACGAAAAAATCTGTTAGGTGTGTCCAACCAGGCGATCAATGATCCCAGTCACTTATTCCACAATGCGTTTCTGGTTCTTTCAGTCCCGATAATGTATCCATTCGGTCAAGAATCCACCTTTGTTTTTATTGACCTATTTGGGGTGAATTTATGCAAAACATAAGAGGTGGAGAGACCATAGAGTTTATCACAAACATTTATTGTTTAAAAAGATAATAAAACATTGCCAAACATAACCTTCAAGGGAAGGCACTTAACAAAGCATATAGGTTTTTTTTAAAAGAAGCTTTTTCAAGGTGTGACCATATTGAGGTTGAAACGTATCGGTGTTTTGACTGCCAGTGCTGCCTGGAACCTAAAGGAGGTACAGTTCAGTAGGGGGGGGGGGGCTTCTTTAAAAAAAAAAAAACCTATATGCTTTGCTATGTGCCTTCCCTAGAATGTTATGTTTGGTAAGCATGTTTTTGGCATTTTTATTATCTTTATAAACAATAAATGTTTGTGGTATACGCTGTGGTCTCTCCACCTCTTATGTTTTGCATAAATTCACCCCAAAGAGGTTAATAAAAACAAACGTGGATTCTTGACCTAGTGGATACATTATCGGGACAGCAAGAACCAGAAACGTATTGTGGAATAAGTGACTGGGATCACTGATCACCTGGTGGGACACACCTAACAGGTTTTTTCGTTTGGAACTGTACACTGCCGAATGACTATACTTAGAACTCATTTCGAATATTAAAGTTCTAGATTAAGTTCTAGATAAAATTAAAATATGGGACCACCTACCACGACCACGTAATCTCATCAGGTGTGTCCCTAACAGTACTAAGGTTCAAGTCCAAAGCATAAGTCCATTTATTACCTCTCACATACAGTAGTTGAGAGGTAATAATTAGGGTGTTAAAAAGTGTTACATTAGTAATAATGTATTTATAGCATTTACTGCATTTTCTCTCATAATCATACAGTATGTACAATAATATCCAGCATTACATCTGATGTTCTATGGCTAGGTGCCCAGAGATGTCAGAGGGTGTTTAGTTGACAATTACACATTATGACTATGAAGGTCTAGAGTTACTCACTTCCAGCAACAAGGGTGAAAGTGCAATATAAATAGCATGTGTCAATTTCAACCTTTTATTGGCACCTTTCTAACATTATAGGGCTGATGCAGAAATGGGAAAAAAAGGTAACTGCATGCATGTACATTAACTTTGTATTTGCATGTAGGGTAAATACTAGCTGCTTTTGCATGTAGCATACAAATGCTGGACAGCTTTTTATTTTACACTGCAATGTAGATTTGAGTGTGGACATGCCTCTCTCAAAACTTTCTGCGCATTTTATATATCACCCATTTCTGGTTCAACACGGTAATGCCAAGGTGCCCAGTAATTTGCATTATTATTTGCTTTGCTCCCAACACATAGGCTGTGAGCCTGCATTTTACACAACAATAGAAAAGGAGCAGGAAGTCCGTTCATCTGAGGTGCACTCATGTCCCTAGATAATGTCAATAAATAAACTTACATTAAGGTTTAGAACATTTTTTTCTCCCTACTGTTATATTTATTGCTAGATCCCACCTTTTGTGTTTAACTGATGCAAGACATCTTTTTGGTATATTTAAGCCTGCATTTATTCAGCAAATCTGCTCTGTGACTTCTAATCATATTTTTATCAAGAATACAAATTTACGTAAAATTTGGTGTCATCTCTCCTTTTTGATAATATACTGTATATATGGAACCTCTAAAGAGAAATTTTCAGAGAATACATTTCATTACTTCGTACAAACAGTAAAATAATATAATAACAACATAACCAAATCTATAAAAAGTGGTAGAATTTTTATATGAGATAAAATATTTTGAAGGACACTGCATGAAATTGTAACAAAAGATGCTGCTTTTGAAAATGAGAGAAATATCATCAAGACCTGTCCTCAAGCTAATATTATCTCGTTTTAGCCATGCTCTGTATAATAAAACAAAGCCTGCTTCTCTGTAAGTATACAAGTCAATGTAAGCTTAAGAATAGCAATTCTATTCTTTGATAAATTGTATAAAAATTATTTTGTACAGTAAAGTCCATGGAAACTATCATCTCCACAGGTATGCGATGTTATGATGTCTAATATCCAGCAGTAAAGTTTTTGGAAGGCTTGTTTGTGTCAGTGGTGTATAAATATGCCAGCAGTTAGTTATCTGTCTTCTGATGAAATCTGGCTGCACAGCAATACAAAAAAAAGTACTACAATGGATGCACAAAGAACAGATTTACTGTACTCACCGTCATAGATAATATTGCTAAAAATACAGAAAACAAATGTACCAAGCAACCCTAAAAAACTTAGTTGCATATATACATCTAGGTCCATAACTATGGGTGTGTGGGCAGTGCCATCACCCAGTGTGCATAGCTATGGGGATGGCACCATTGCTGCCCCATGGCATCTGCATGTGGCTTGCAAAGGTGCCTGGAACAGCAGCCTGCAGCCAGTGGTACTACTGCAGAGCGGCCTGGAGCATCCAAGGGACACTCCAGGCACACACACTGCAGCCCATGGAGCTGTCTGGAGCAAGCTGATTTTTCCTCTCCTTCCAACTGCCAGTGACTGTGCCCCCTAGGTGTGACATCAGGGCATTGGGGATGTGGGGCTGGCACAGAGTGACATAGAGCCGTGCTCTGTCCCAGTAAACATGAAAGGTCTCAACAGCATATATACATATAGTAGCCTTGGAAAATAGGGTGTGGATATGTCTCATAGTTAATCCCTTTTCTATATTCCACACTGTAAAGACAGTTGTCTGCACAGTGAGCAGCAGTGCACCACGTAAAATTAGGACTAGCATGGCATAAGCTTGGGAGCTATGTATATGGCTGACAACATGAGTCATCCTTTGCAAAAATTAAGCCAGAAAGAAATACTTCTCATTCTGGACTTTTGTAAACATAGGGCAAGATTAAATTAGCCGCAGTAATTAAATGCGGACTAATGCAGTGGTCGGGGCTATTCAATTACTGCCCGCAGTCATGGCTGTCTTTTCGTATGGGCTCAATGGGCTCTTGCCCAAGGGCCCCAGGAGTATAAGGGCCCTAGGCTGATAGCTGAGGGTCCCCTCTTTCCAGGGGTACCAGATTTTTGAAAATCGGCCCTAGGGAACCAGAGATATCCAAGTTCAAAGCAGTGGTCCCCATCCAAGCCTGTTAATTGCTATTACCATCAATATATCTCAGGCTCTGTATGACTTAGAGTTTTTCTGATTGTACATTTCAAAAGCTGTGACTCTTCCCTTTCGGTGGACACTAGCAGCTTGTCTCTACTATGCTCAGAACCAGAGATATCAGCCTTCAAGCAGCTGGTCCCTGCTCAAGCTCCACACGCCTAATATGCAGTTTTGTATATTTGATGGTGGATTGTTCTGGCTTCTGAACTCTGATCCGCAATTCCCCAGAACCTCCTGACAGGTGAGACACTCTAATTTTTTTATCCCATGCAAAGCTAAGAAATATTTTTCCAGGAACTTGACATATCTGCAGTCAAGCAAGCTGTCCTCCCACCAGAAAATGATGAAAATGAAGCCCACTCCACTATCGACCCCGGGATCCGGTCTGAAGATCGACAGTGTCTAGGTTGACCACTATAGGTCGACAGTCACTAGGTCGACATGGATGGAAGGTCGACAGGGTTTCTAGGTCAACATGTGCTAGGTCGACAGGTCTAAAGGTCGACATGAGTTTTTCACATTTTTTTTCTTTTTTTGAATTTTTTCATACTTATCGATCCACGTAGACTACGATTGGAACGGTAAAGTGTGCCGAGCGAAGCGGTAGCGGAGCGAAGGCACCATGCCCGAAGCATGGCGAGCGAAGCGAGCCATGCGAGGGGATGCGGTGCACTAATTTGGGATCACGGTCACTCTACGAAGAAAACGAAAAAAAAAAAAATCCTCATGTCGACCTTTAGACCTGTCGACCTAGCACATGTCGACCTAGAAACCCTGTCGACCTTCCATCCATGTCGACCTAGTGACTGTCAACCTATAGTGGTCGACCTAAACATTGTCGACCTAGACACTGTCGATTTGATGAACCACACCCATCGACCCCTTCCTTACATATTAAACACCCCATACCACCCTGGAAGTCATGTACCGGGGCCCCTTCATTCAGCCCAATGCCACATTCTACAGTTTAGTGTTCTCCCTCCCGCCCCATCTGTGCAGTAAAGGAGTAATTAGCAGAAATTACTGCTCCAGGTCCTACATGCTGAGCGGAAGCTAGAACACCCCCTACCGCCCGTGGGATATCAAAGCTGCCGTTGATAGCACCCCCACCCATGGAGGATGGGTAGGGGCCCCAGTGTATTGCTGTGCCCAGGGGCCCACACTGCTGTTAAGACGGCCCTGCCTGCAGTAGCCCACGTTAAGCTTGCAGGCTGCACTTAATGCAAATCTGCTGTAAGTGCCCTTATAATGGGTGCAGCAAGTGCATTAACCTATAGCTTTGGGTACTTATTCCAGAACATAGTGGTTAACCCATATTATCCCCAATTATAGTGAGTGAGGAAAAGAGGTTATAATTGAATAGTTCTTGGCGTAAAAGTTCACCCTTTTCCTTACATGGTAAGCTTTTGAGCCTACTTGAATTTGGACCATAGAATTTTTTTAAAAATGGATCCTCACTTTCATACTATGAAATACTTTACATGAGCTCTTACACAACCTAAATGAAATATTAATGTAGGGAAAATAGCACTCAGCCTGCCATTGTCTATAAAGTAAGGTAAAACTAGACTGGGATACACCTGATAAACATTTTTTTACTTCTTGATTTGAAAAATTAACTATTCATTTCTTGATGAAAAAAATATTATGTTGTATATTCTTCAAGAGGTGATACTGAATTAGTCCGCCAGAGATAGGTGTCGCCATATCCTTCTAAAGACACTAATAAGACTTCTTTGTTAATAAATAAATATATTATTAATAACCAGGTTCCAGTTAATTTTACATGCCCTCATGTGCCTACTGAAGTAGGTCATTGTGCTATGGCTATTGAAGCATCTTCTTATGAAGAATTTCTTTCTTTCCATAAGAAATGGATTTCTGCATTCTGTACATACAACACAAGTTTTCTAATAACATATTCTAACCTACTCAAATTATAATTTAGACTTCAGACCATACATATATCAAAAGTATAACATTTCCTTCTCTATCCATTCTGCTGGTTATGATATCTCCATTGTTCAGCAATTTGTGACTCAAAATGTATCTACTCTGCTTAATAGATAGAGGGCGTTTTTTTATTTATTTTAAGATCATTACTTCAAACTTAATATGCGGTTCCAAGGAGCTGTACATAATGAGTATCCTTAAAGAAGAAATGGTTATTCTTAAAAATACATTTGATGCCCTCTATTATAAATTCTATAAGGATCCCACATATGCGGTCACCAAAATGTCACCTGGCTGCCAATGTATATGCTTTAATTTATTTATTATAACAGTGGTATCCTTCAGATATGCTTTGTTTATCTGAAGGATACCACTGATATAATAAATAAATTAAAGAACATACAATGGCAGCCAGGTGACATTTTGGTGACTGCAGATGCGGGATCCTTATATTCAATAATAGAGCATACTCGAGGTTTGGGAGGCAGTGGAGAATGCTTTGGACAAAGAAAATATGAGGGTTGAACAAGAAGAATTTATAATAGAGGGCATCAAATTTATTTTGAAGAATAACCATTTCTTTTTTAAGGATACTGATTATGTACAGCGCCTTGGAACCGTGATGGGTACGAGATTCACTCCCAGCTTCGCGAATATATTTATGAATTTGTGGGAAGAACAATATGTATGGCGCGAGCTGGGGGCGGGTCTCATACAATACCATTGGTATATAGATTACATTATTTTTGTATGGAGAGGTGGGAAAGAATCTTTGAAGAGATTTCAGGATAATTTAAATACGAATGACTTTTATGAACAGTGAATGTCAAATCAATTATTTGGACCTGACGGTGTATATAAAAGATCAAGTCATTCATACAAAAAACTATACCAAACCCACTGATACTAATTCTTTCATAAACAGGGAAAGTAGCCATCACTCCAGTTGGTTACGGGGTGTCCCTGGAAGTCAGTTCCGACGTTTGAAGAAGAACTGTACTGATAATATAGTATATAAAGAACAATCATTATTGATGAAAGAACAATTCCTAAATAAGGGATATAGTCAGGAAAGCTTAGAAAATATTTTGAGTGACATAGAAAAAATAGAGAGAGATACATTGTTATGTAAAACATCTAAGAAGAAAAAAGAAGAACTCACTGTGCCATTTATAATGACATATAATAGTGATTTAAAAAATATTGAAGCTGTCTTGAAGAAGCATTGGCGAATCTTAATAACAGATCCTATCCTAGAAAAGATATTATCTAATGAACCTAGAATAATATATAAGCAGGCTATATAAGCAGGCTCCAAATTTAAGAACATGTTTGGTCAAGAGTGTAACCGCAATAAAACCCACCATGATTACCAGAATTAAGTCGAAAGGCTTTTTCAGGTGCGGTTTATGTGTTGGGTGCAGGCACTTTAAAAGTAAGGAAGGAAGTAAAATTGAGACCTTTGTATCTAATACCACAAAGAAAGAATATAAAATAGAACACTTTGTAACATGTGGAAGCAGTAATGTGGTGTATTTGATACAATGTAAGTGTATGAAACAATATGTGGGGAGAACGAGCCGTCCCTTTAAAACGAGGATGTTACGATCCGGGTGTCTGGTCGCCATTTTCTACCAGTTAGGTGTCTCCTGTGATTGGCTCAGTGTGCCAGGCCCGGGTCATAACTATGTCTTGTTTTACACTTCATTTTTATGTTACCTGCAGTGCCGGCTCAGCGGCCTTCTTAGTGTTTTCACGTAGCTGGGTTTGGCGCTTTTCAGCCCGTCACGGCCATCACAGCCGCCCCGCAATCTTGCTGCTTGGAGTTTAAGTGAGGCGTCCTCTGTGAGCCGCGGCCGCCGCTGTCATCTCTGTGGCCGCTGTGCGTGTGATCGTGGAGTCCTCTGTTGCCGCGGCCTCCGCCGCCATTGTTGTTCTTTCCCCTTCAAAGCCAGGTCATGGGCGCAGCCATGTTGGAAAGTTACATGTCATTCTTCCTACCAATCTGCAGTGCTGCTGGTGCCTGTGTCATGCTGTCAGCCAATATCTGTTCACCAGTGAGTATAAATATCCTGTGTCAACATCCGGGAAGTTGTCAGTGCTTCAATTGTCTTCCAGTCTACTGCTTCACTAGAGACTTTCCTGTGTCTTGCTCTTCAGTACAGCCTGACTCCTCTGTGTCCATACTCTGCGGTGCAGTCTGCTCCTTCTGTGATACCTCCCAGCAGTGCAGCCAGTTTCTTCAGTGTTAACTCTCTGCAGTGCAGTCTGCTCCTTCTGTGATAACTCCCAGCAGTGCAGCCAGCTTCTTCAGTGTTAACTCTCTGTGGTGCAGTCTGCTTTTCCTGTGATAACTCCCTGCAGTGCAGCCTGCCTCTCCTATTGTACCCTGTGTCGGCAGAGTATACAGTTTGGCTAACAGTAGCTATTCTCTAGCGGAACTCTGTTCATATGGTTCTCAGTGTCCCACATTATAGCTAAGAGCTATTCCAGTGATCTCTAGCATCACTCCTACATTTCTTAAACGTCCTCAAGCATCACTCCTACACTTCTTCAATGTTCTCAAGCATCACTAAAGACCCACAATTACTCTTCCAAGTTCTGGTCTCAAACCAGTTGAAGTTCAGAGACTCTCTACACGTTTATTGTTTCGTTGTACCTTTGATGACTTTTATTATTTAATAAAACCCTTAAAGTTAACCTCAGTTGTCGTGGTCACGCCTTCGGGCATTGTTGCTGCAGTTCCTGCACATGTCTAGGAGTCCCATTATACCTCCTAAGTTCCAGTATCCATCAGCCCCTACAACTGAGGCTTCCCGCTACCAACACCAGCCCCCAGTTGTGACAGTAAGCACTGACCTAGTGGTGCCGGTTGGAGATCAAGTCTTAGGGACTAGGCCAGTGCAAGAACTGGCAGCCCGCCTTGAACATCAGGAGGCTGCACAAGGCCATGTCATCCGTTATCTTAAGGACCTCTCCTCCCAGCTGGATGAAATTCAAGCAACCCTTCATGGGTCAGGGGCATCTAGTGTACCGACTGTAGCACCTACGGTGGTGTCCCCACCCGCCATGCCCATTTCTGACCCACGTCTCCACTTGCCGACACCTGCTAAATATGACGGATCCCCGAAAGCCTTCAGGGGTTTCTTAAACCAGTGTGAAATCCACTTTGAGTTGCAACCAGGCAGTTTTCCTACAGACACCACTAAAGTTGCTTATATAATCTCTCTTCTCACTGGCTCCGCCCTTGACTGGGCATCACCTTTGTGGGAAAGATCAGATACGCTGTTGTCATCCTACTCTGACTTCATGACAACATTTAGACGCATCTTTGATGAGCCAGGTTGAGTATCGTCAGCCTCTTCTGAAATCATTTGGCTACGTCAGGGGGCACGAACTGTCGGCCAGTATTTAGTTCAATTCCAGACTTTGGCGTCAGAAGTTTCCTGGAATGAGGAAGCCCTTTATGCAGCTTTCTGGCAAGATCTGTCTGAACGTATTAAAGACGAGCTCGCTACTAGAGACTTGCCCTAGAAATTGAATGAACTCGTATCGCTCTGCACCAAGGTTGACCTAAGGTTCCGTGAAAGGGCTATAGAGCGAGGCAGATCAACAGTTCATAAGACTCCTACTGCTCCTCCTCCTCACCAGCCATCTCCGCCCAAAGACGATCCTATACAGATAGGTCACTCACGGTTATCTCCCGCTGAGCGTAGAAGACGTCTTTCTCACCATCTTTGCCTGTATTGTGCTGCACCGTCCCACCTCATTAATGCCTGTCCCGAGCATCCGGGAAACTCCAAGTCCTAGCTCGCCAAGGAGAGGGTTGGCTAGGAGCAATGAAATCCTCTCCGTCTTCAAGTGACTGCAACCTTTCAGTTTCTCTTCAGGTGGCTCACCGTACCAAGAATCTTGTTGCTTTGTTGGATTCAGGAGCAGCCGGAAACTTTATAACTGAGAAGTTCGTTAAGCAGTGGTCTCTACCCACTGAGAGACTTTTATTTATTTATTTATTTATTATTTATTACCAGTTATTTATATAGCGCACACATATTCCGCAGCGCTTTACAGAGAATATTTCAACATTCACATCAGTCCCTGCCCAATGGGAGCTTACAATCTAGATTCCCTATCACATGTACACACAGACACATTCACTAGGGTTCATTTTGTTAGGAGCCAATTAACCTACCAGTATATTTTTGGATTGTGGGAGGAAACCGGAGAACCCGGAGGAAACCCACGCAAGTACAGGGAGAATGTACAAACTCCGCACAGTTAGGGCCATGGTGGGAATCGAACCCATGACCTCAGTGCTGCAAGGCAGTAATGCGAACTATTACACCATCCGTACTGCCCTAACTTTTATCTCCTATATCTTTAACTGCCGTGGACGGTAGTAAGATTGCTGATGCAGTGATTACCTTCAAGACCCTACCTATCCGTCTGAAGGTAGGGGTTCTGCATTCCGAACTGATTTCTTTCCTGGTAATCCCAAGGGCCACGCATCCTGTGATTCTAAGCCTCCCATGGCTTCGCTTGCATAATCCTCAAATTGATTGGAGGACTACCCATATCCTGGCATGGGGTCCTTCTTGTTCTGAGTTATGTCTACGTAAAGTGCTTCCAGTTTGCAAATCTTCTTCCAAGTCTCCTGATGTCCCACCTACTCCATATCAGGATTTCACCGATGTATTCAGTAAGTCTTCAGCCAATATTCTTCCACCTCATAGAGAGTGGGACTGTCCTATCGATCTCATCCCACGGAAAACTCCTCCTCGAGGACGCACTTATCCATTGTTGTTGCCTGAGACCCACTCAATGGAAGAGTACATTAAGGAAAATCTGGCTAAAGGGTTTACCCGGCCTTCATCTTCTCCAGCTGGCACTGGCTTCTTCTTCATAAAGAAGAAAGATGGTGGCCTGCGGCCTTGTATTGACTACCGGGGGCTGAATGACATCACAGTGAAAAATCGGTACCCTCTTCCGCTTATCACCGAGTTGTTTGACCGCGTCAGTGGAGCCACCATTTTTACAAAGTTAGATTTAAGGGGAGTTTATAATCTCATCCAAATCCGAAAGGGAGACGAGTGGAAGACCGCTTTTAACACCCGTGATAGACATTATGAGTACCTCGTCATGCCCTTTGGACTCAGTAAAGCTCCAGCAGTATTTCAACACTTTCTAAATGAAATCTTTAGGGACATTCTCTATCGACATGTTGTGGTTTATCTCGATGATATCCTTATCTTTGCGAATGATTTGGAGGAACATCGGTTCTGGGTGAAAGAAGTTTTGTCCCGTCTTCGTACCAATCATCTGTATTGAAAACTGGAAAAATGCATTTTTGAAGTTAAATCCATCCCATTCCTAGGGTACATTGTATCCGGTTCTGGTCTAGAGATGGATCCAGAGAAGCTTCAAGCTATCCAAGAGTGGCCGATTCCTGTAACCCTCAAGGGCATTCAGAGATTTCTAGGTTTCGCCAACTATTACAGGAAATTTATTAGAGACTTCTCCACCACTGCAGCACCTATTACTGCGCTTACAAAGAAAGGTGCTAATCCTTCCAAGTGGTCAGAAGAAGCCGTTCAAGCCATCCATCAGTTGAAACAGAGGTTCATCTCTGCTCCAGTATTAAAACAACCAGATACTGGCTCACCCTTCACCTTAGAGGTGGACGCCTCTTCAGTTGGAGTGGGTGCAGTCCTGTCTCAAAGAGCCAATGATGGTCATCTACATCCCCGTGGGATTTTCTCTCAGAAGTTTTCCCTGGCCTAGCGTAACAATGCCATTGGTGACCAAGAGTTGTTGGCTATCAAACTTGCACTGGAGGAGTGGAGATATTTGTTAGAAGGCGCTTCTTATACCATCACCATTCTGACGGACCACAAGAACCTTTTGTATTTAAAAAGCGCTCAGTGTCCTAACTCTAGTCAAGCCAGGTGGGCACTCTTTTTCTCCAGATTTGACTTCAAACTTCAGTTTTGTCCTGGGTCACAGAATCATAAGGCTGATGCCCTCTCCCACTCTTGGGAGCAAGAAAATGAGTCTGAGTCTACTGACAAGCATTACATTATTGATCCAGTGGCGTTCTCCGCAGTGAGGATGGACTCTATGCTCTCAACAGGGAAAAGTTTTGTAAAACCGGCTCTATGAAGGAAGCTCTTACATTGGGCACATTCCTCCCGCTTCGCCGGACACGCAGGCATTCAGAAGACCTTAGAATTCGTTTCCAGATCATACTGGTGGCCGACCCTGAAGAAGGACATTACTGAGTTTGTTGCGTCATGCCCAAAGTGAGCTCAACACAAAGTGCCCTGCCAGTCACCCATGGGGCAACTGGTTCCGTTATCTATTCCTCATCGTCCGTGGACTCACTTATCTATGGATTTCGTCACGGACCTTCCCATGTGTAATTAGTTTAACACCATCTGGGTGGTAGTTGACCGGTTAACTAAGATGGCTCATTTCATTCCTCTCACCGGTCTTCCGTCAGCTTCCAGGTTGGCACAAGTCTTCATCCAAGAAATTTTCAGATTACATGGTCTTCCAGAGGAGATAATTTCCTACAGAGATGTTCAGTTTGTGGCCAAGTTCTGGCGAAGTCTCTGCCAGGCTCTCCAAGTCAAGTTAAAATTCTCTACAGCCTATCACTCCCAAACCAATGGGCAAACTGAGAGGGTGAATCAGGACTTGGAGGCCTTCCTCCATATTTATGTATCATCTTTCGAAGATGATTGGGTTCAACTTCTTCCATGGGCTGAATTTTGCCACACCAATCAGTACCATTCTTCAACTTCCTCTACACCATTCTTCACCAACTATGGTGAAGAATGGTGCAGCTGCAGCAGATATCACACATTGGCAGTTTTTAGATAACTGGAAGAAGGTCCGAGTAGCTCTTATGAAAGCGTCCTCCAAGTACAAGAGGTTTGCAGATAAGAAGCGTAGGGCAATTCCTGCTCTTAAAGTTGGAGATTGTGTCTGGTTGTCTATAAAAAATCTAAGCTTGAGAGTCCCAAGCATGAAGTTTGCACCCCGCTACATCGGACCTTTTCTGATTGAACAAGTTATTAATCCAGTGGCTTACAAACTTCAGCTACCTTCATTTCTGAAAGTTCCTAAGACATTCCATGTTTCTCTCCTCAAGCCAGTAATTCTGAATCACTTTCACTCAGCGCTCCCCTCTACTCCTAAAGTCCAGACTCAACGTGGTGTTGAGTATGAGGTTGCCAAGATCTTAGATTCATGCCTCAGATATGGTCATCTTCAATATCTGATTGATTGGAAGGGCTACGGTCCTGAAGAACGTTCCTGGACGAATGCATCAGATGTCCATGCTCCTAGATTGGTCCGGGATTTCCATGCCAGATTTCATCGGAAACCTAAGAAGTGTCCTGGGCCACTCCTAAAGGGGGGTGCTGTCACGATCCGGTGTCTGGTTGCCATTTTCTACCAGATAGGTGTCTCCTGTGATTGGCTCAGCGTGCCAGGCCCGGGTCATAACTATGTCTTGTTTTACACTTCATTTTTATGTTACCTGCAGTGCCGGCTCAGCGGCCTTCTTAGTGTTTTCACGTAGCTGGGTTTGGCGCTTTTCAGCCCGTCACGGCCATCACCGCCGCCCCGCAATCTTGCTGCTTGGAGTTTAAGTGAGGCGTCCTCTGTGAGCAGCGGCCGCCGCTGTCATCTCTGTGGCCGCTGTGCGTGTGATTGTGGAGTCCTCTGTTGCCGCGGCCTCCGCCGCCATTGTTGTTTGGCACATGGTTCTTTCCCCTTCAAAGCCAGGTCATGGGCGCAGCCATGTTGGAAAGTTACATGTCATTCTTCCTACCAATCTGCAGTGCTGCTGGTGCCTGTGTCATGCTGTCAGCCAATATCTGTTCACCAGTGAGTATAAATATCCTGTGTCAACATCCGGGAAGTTGTCAGTGCTTCAATTGTCTTCCAGTCTACTGCTTCCCTAGAGACTTTCCTGTGTCTTGCTCTTCAGTACAGCCTGACTCCTCTGTGTCCATACTCTGCGGTGCAGTCTGCTCCTTCTGTGATACCTCCCAGCAGTGCAGCCAGTTTCTTCAGTGTTAACTCTCTGCAGTGCAGTCTGCTCCTTCTGTGATAACTCCCAGCAGTGCAGCCAGCTTCTTCAGTGTTAACTCTCTGTGGTGCAGTCTGCTTTTCCTGTGATAACTCCCTGCAGTGCAGTCTGCCTCTCCTATTGTACCCTGTGTCGGCAGAGTATACAGTTTGGCTAACAGTAGCTATTCTCTAGCGGAACTCTGTTCATATGGTTCTCAGTGTCCCACATTATAGCTAAGAGCTATTCCAGTGATCTCTAGCATCACTCCTACACGTCTTCAACGTTCTCAAGCATCACTAAAGACCCACAATTACTCTTCCAAGTTCTGGTCTCAAACCAGTTGAAGTTCAGAGACTCTCTACACGTTTATTGTTTATTGTTTATTGTTTATTGATGACTTTTATTATTTAATCAAACTCTTAAAGTCAACCTCAGTTGTCATGGTCACGCCTTCGGGCATTGGTGCTGCAGTTCCTGCACATGTCTAGGAGTCCCATTATACCTCTTAAGTTTCAGTATCCATCAGCCCCTACAACTGAGGTTTCCCGCTACCACCACCAGACCTCAGTTGTGACAGAGGATAGGAGAACATATAAAAAATATAAAAAAAGGAGTGGAAAATCACTGCTTATAAGCGCATTGTAGGGAAGTGCATGAGTGCTCCATAGACAGCATAATAAGCTGCAAGATAATTGATTATGTGAAGGGGAATTGGAGGAGGAATAATGTGGCAGCAGCATTGGCTAGAAAGGAGATGTGGTGGATACAAGAAATAAAACACTTCAGCCGAGAGGCTTGAATGGAAGTTTTGAGATAAAGTGGTTACTATGATCCAAAACAAAATAAAACAGCCTTTATATCCTTATTTGTTTATATCCTTAATATTTTGTAGTGCTGCTTATGGTTGCAGACATGCACTCTGTATATGAAATGATGTGGAATATATGTATTGGAAAAATGTGGTGTATATATATATATATATATATATATATATTTATCAAAGGATAGTATAATGAATAGGAGAACTATAAATCTTTTTAATTAAACCCTGTAAGATGTATGGAGGTACAGAGGTGTGAGCATACTAGATCCTTGGGAAGCGGTATAAATATATTGACCTGACCAGTTTCACCTGTGCCTCGATAAAGACCCATTGAGGGTGGAAACGCATCGGCAGCAGCAGGTGAACATGTTCACTACAACATTCTACCTGCTTGCCTTCCCGTATCCCACCTTTCTCTGGTTCATTGCATCCTCAACATATCAGTGAGGCTCATCTACCATTCTTATCTATTCTCATCACCTTTGAACCACTATGCAAATCCCTACACTGTCTACCCATTTGCTTCATAATACTATTCATGCAGTTCACCTTTATCTACAAAGTCCTCACAAATGCCTCCCCCCTATTTATCTCTGACCTTGTTACAGATCATCTTCTCTTTCACCTTTGAACTTTTCCTCTTATACCCACCTTCAAGACTTCTCTCAGGCTGCTCATAACCTATGGAATTAATTGCTTTGCCACACAACCTGCAATGTATCAAGTGCTCTCTCAAAATAAACCTCTTTACTTATAATTCCCATATTTTACCTATCTTGACATATCCTTCAAAATTGTATTTATGACATGCTCTTGCAAGAATAAAAATGTTGAGGCTCCACAGGACTTTATCCCTCAGTGAAAGTTTCATTTGAGCTACAGTGACTGTTGTGATTATTATGCTCTAACATTTTAATATTGCTGTTCCTGGTTCCTGACTGCTGATTTGACTTAATGGATTGTGTCCTTTGGCTTGTCTGATTTCCACTCCAGCTTGATTTCTCCTGGCTATGTTCTTGACCTCTGATTTGATTATCATTTAGTTACCAGTGATGGACTTATGTTTGTCTGCCAGTTTACCGAACCTCTGGTGATGGCTTAATTTAAACACTCAGTTGCCAGCAACTTGGATCCAGACTCTGAAATTACAGCTATACAGCCCTCCAGCTGTAGTTCATGTGACAAAATAGTCAAGTCCCAATTGATCCTGCTGATGCTGGAGCTATGGGGGTTAATCAGGTTTGTTAACAAACCAACAAAGTAAGCAATTGTGCAAAACCATGTTGCACTGCAGGTGAGGCAGATGTAACATGTGCAGAGAGAGTTAGATGTGGGTGGGTTATATTGTTTCTGTGCAGGGTAAATACTGGCTGCTTCATTTTTACACTGCAATTTAGATTTCAGTGTGAACACACCCCATTCAAATCTAACTTTCTCTGCACATGTTACCTCACCTGCAGTGTAACATGGTTTAGCTCAATTGCTTTCTTTTTTGGTTTGCTAACAAACCCGAATAAGGCTCTATATCCACTCTGACTCCATATACATACTATAGAACAAAAAAGGTAGTGAACTCTGGCACAACTGTGTCAGCCCAATCTTACCCACTTAAATACCTGCCCAAAACAGATAATGAGATAACAAACAATAATACAACAACAAGTGGTAGATCAAAGGCGACACGATCCCCAACCGACATATCTTATATGCAAATGAATATCAACAAAGGGATATATACATCACTTGCTCCTCCTTTTATAGGACATATTCGGGGTGTATTGGTTCTCTCACAATTATCCAATGTCCAAAGGTTCACAAATGGAGAGAAAAAGCACAACAAATATACATTGTGTAGTAATGTTCATAATCAATGTACAGTTATCAATAAATTGTTCTGAAACAGAGCCCTAGTGTTGTTTCTTTTCTTTCTGATAGGGTCAGTAGGATAGAATCTCACCACCGTATAATAGTGTATTTAGGAGGCGTACCATAAACTCACTTTAAAAAGGTTGAAGATGTGCACATAAAGGTATCTTTACATTCAGGATAGTGTCACCACTAATTACACTGAAATCTTAAACAAATAAGGCATATCCAACTCACATGTCTGTGTGCTGAGCTCCACATATAAAGGTATCTTTTAGAGCGACGATTCCACACATCAAAGGTACAATCAAATTTATTTCAGCCAAAGTTAAAATATATTCACAATAAAAGATTCCAGCACAGTTTCAGTCTGATGTTATATTAGAGTTCAGATATGGTATGAGGTAACAAACCACGAGTATAGGTCTGGACTATAACAAGAGCCGAAACCTCAGCATACCTTTGGAGACTTCAAAGTAAAAAGTCTATTGGACTGTTTTGTTGTAAAAAGCCACTGTTCTTAGTACCCATGTCATTGTGCAGCTTGATTGACAAATAAAAGAAGTGCAAGGAGAAGTGACTCAGCCACATATCAGAGTGTTTCTGATACAGGACTACCATCACTAACAAGGAACCTTGGGTGGTTTTTACTGAAAACTTTGCAGAAGGTTTTGCATTATTCTGGGCATTTCAATCAGTTTAAACAATTGACTTATAACACAGACTCTCTGTAGATGAGTTGAATCCTTTATTCACTCAACCACTTAATGATGAGGCCTTGACCTGGGTTACACCCTATTTGGATAAAAGTAACCTGATACTGTAATCCATGCCCACTTACCTTCATATCTGCATTTTCTGATCCCCAGTACAGTTAAACAGCTGATGCTAAGATAATTTGTCTACACCAAGGCAAATGGTCAGCATTGGAGTACATGTCAGAATTATGTGATTGGATTGATGAAAGATAGTCGCATCAGAGATTAAGGCTGTGGCATAGGTGATTAAGTCACACTGACACACAGATAGCCTGGTCTGGGGCTTCCTTCGGTCAGTTCTATGTTACCTGGGACAGGGTGCTCTGGTCCTAGAGTTCTGCAATAATAGATAAGCAGTCTGGAGGTCCTCAGGGTAACTATAATGCTACCTGTGCCTTTTAAAATACGGTGGAATTACAAGTCCTAGCACATCTTGTCAACTGGATGTGATGGGACTTATAGTGCCATCACAGGTGGAGAGACTTAGACAAGCCAAGCACACCAAGATATCATTGTTTGCCAATTATATATAGGTGTTTTGTATAGGGATTAAACTTTTAAATGTTTTGTTTACATTTCACTTTGTTTAGGCTAGCACTTACATTATGGTTACTGTTGTTATAGTGCTGCTAGCACAGACCACCATTGACGTAACATGTAACGTGTATCGCATGCCAGTGACGTCACTGCTCTGGTGTTATACAGTACATTCTTCTGGCCCACACTGCAGGGGTTCTGAACTTGTATTTAAATAGGGATGTGCACTGGCCCAAATCGTGGGTTTTGGGTTTTGGATATGCATCTCCTTCGTGTTTTGGATCTGTATTTTTTTTTTAAATCACAAAAACAGCTAAAATCACAGAATTTTTGCCTGTTTTTGCCCAAGCCAGCATTTAGGAGTATTTATCACCAATGTCCTGGTGTCTGGTCTCCAAATTCAGATTTCAGCAGTTTATCATGTGAAAAAACAACATAGTGTAAAGTGTATTTTATAAAAAAAAAAAGTTTAATAAGTGCAAAATCCACAAAATCCACAGTGGATCCAAGTTTCGTCTACAGCAAATATCTTCCTGATGAAGTCCTAAATATTTGCTGTGGATGAAATGTGTTGATGGAATCCTCCAGTTGGTTGTTCCTGGGATATTTGTCTTTACTACTGTAACATCTTGAGAAGCTGCTAATTCTAAACTTATATGTATGTATGGATTTTGCTATAGCAGGGGCAGAAATTTTAAAGTCCAGTTGGTCAAATTGGACAATAGTTTGCTGTTCCAGATAATTGTTCACATTTATTATTATATCACGCTCGTTATTGACACAAATGCAGATTTCATTGTGCACCTGCTTACTTCTTCTTGCTATAAATAAAGACTGGTTAACAAACTAAAAGCACTAAAAACATTCAATAAGGACACTCATCTATACTAAATACTTATTTTGTACCTAATAAATGTTTTGAGTTCACTTTTACTCAGAGGTCACTGGCGCTGGCCACGCATTATAAGTTTGTGTACACAGTTTACCCTGAAGCATGCAAGCTATGATGGAGGTGATCCTATTCTGCACTAAAAAAAGCAGGATGCCACCCACCCTTATGCTGTGAATATCACTTTACTTCTAAATCCTGTATTAACTGACTTGTGCACAGTTCTCTCTTGACCTTGCATGCTGTAAGCTCGGGCCTGCAATGCTAAACTCTGATTTCTAAGTAGAGATGTGCGGCTGGCACTTTTCGTGTTTTGGTTTTGGCTTGGTTTTGTCAAAACCACCCTTTCGTGTTTTGATTTTTGGTTTTGGATCTGGATGATTTTTGAAAAAAACATAAAAACAGCTAAAATCACAGAATTTGGGGGTAATTTTGCTCCTACAGTATTATTAACCTCAATAACATTAATTTCCATTCATTTCCAGTCTGTTCTGAACACCTCACACCTCACAATGGCCCTCATTCCGAGTTGTTCGCTCGGTAAAAACCTTCGCATCGCAGCAATTTTCCGCTTAATGCGAATGCGCAATGTCCGCACTGCGACTGCGCCAAGTAAATTTGCTATGTAGTTAGGATTTTTACTCACGGCTTTTTCATCGTTCTGGCGATCGTAATGTGATTGACAGGAAATGGGTGTTACTGGGCGGAAACAGGCCGTTTTATGGGCGTGTGGGAAAAAACGCTACCGTTTCCGGAAAAAACGCAGGAGTGGCCGGAGAAACGGGGGAGTGTCTG
Organism: Pseudophryne corroboree; assembly: GCF_028390025.1. Classification (NCBI taxonomy): domain Eukaryota; kingdom Metazoa; phylum Chordata; class Amphibia; order Anura; family Myobatrachidae; genus Pseudophryne; species Pseudophryne corroboree. The sequence goes on from NC_086450.1 coordinate 277,830,218, forward strand.
GGCGAACGCTGGGTGTGTTTGTGACGTCAAACCAGGAACGACAAGCACTGAACTGATCGCAGATGCCGAGTAAGTCTGAAGCTACTCAGAAACTGCTACGAGGTGTGTAATCGCAATATTGCGAATACATCGTTCGCAATTTTAAGATGCTAAGATTCACTCCCAGTAGGCGGCGGCTTAGCATGAGCAAATCTGCTAAAATCCGCTTGCGAGCGAACAACTCGGAATGAGGGCCAATATTGTTTTAGGCCTAAAAGTTGCACCGAGGTGGCTGTATGACCAAGCTAAGCAACACAAGTGTGCGGCACAAACACCTGGCCCATCTAGGAGTGGCACTGCAGTTGCAGAAAAGATGGCACTTTTCAAAAACTAGTCCCCAAACAACACCTCATGCAAAGATGTAGAAGAGGTGCAATGAGATAGCTGTATGACTAAGCCAAGCGACACAAACAATTCCCACTGGAATTATACATCCAAATCACTGGAATTATAAGTCCAAATCACTGGAATTAAATGGCAAAATCACTGGAATTATACGTCCCTAACACTGGACGTATACGGCAAAATCACTGTAATTATACGTCCAAATCACTGTAATTATACGTCCAAATCACTGGAATTAAATGGCAAAATCACAGGAATTATACGTCCAAATCACTGGAATTAAATGGCAAAATCACTGGAATTATATGTCAAAATCATTGGAATTATACTGCAAAATCACTGGAATTGTACGTCCAAATCACTGGAATTAAATGGCAGTACCACTGGACATATTCGGAAGTGTCAGACAGGATGGCACTTTAAAAAAATAGTCCCCAAACAGCACATCATGCCAAGAAGTAAAAGAGGGCAATGAGGTAGCCGTATGACTTAGCTAAGCGACACAAGAGTGCGACACAAACACCTGGCCCATCTAGGGTTGGCACTGCATTCCCACTGTACTAATGGTGGATACCGGACGCACGTCTAACACCAGCATAGTTGTTATGGCCTCAGTAATCGGCTTTGCAAAAGGGTATATATATACGGCAGTATCACTGGACTGAACTTATACACCAGTACCACTGTAATTATACGGCAAGATTGCTGGATTTATAGGACAGGATCACTGGATTTATACGGCAGGATCACTGTAATTATACGCCAGTACCACTGTAATTATATGGCAGGATTACTGGAATTATACAGCAGGATCACTGGAATTAAATGGCAAAATCACTGGAATTAAATGTCCAAATCACTAAAATTAAATGGCAAAATCACTGGAATTATACGTCCAAATCACTGGAATTATACGTCCAAATCACTGGAATTAAATAGCAAAATCACTGAAATTAAATGGCAAAATCACTGGAATTATACGTCCAAATCACTGGAATTAAATGGCAAAATTTTGGTATCGCCTGCCTAGTGAGGTGGAATCAAGATTGGATTTGGTACCGGGGACACAATACCTCCATCAATTGTCTAAATCCAACTGAACTAATGGCGGATACCAGACGCACGTCTAACACCAACATAAGTGTCAAGGCCTCAGTTATGAGGGCTTCTATCGTCATGTGAAGCTGAACCACTAGTCATGAACATAAGCAAGGGCCTCAGCCGTTCCTTGCCACTCTGTGTCATAAATGGCATATTGGCAAGTTTACGTTTCTCCTCAGACCATTTAAATTTATTTTTTTGGGTCTTTTTACTGAACTTTGTATTTTTGGATTTTACATGCATTCTACGATCACATTGGGGATTGGCCTTGGCAGACGACGTTGATGGCATTCCATCGGCTATGTCATTGCTAGTGGCAGCAGCTTCAGCACTCGGAGGAAGTGGTTCTTGATCTTTCCCTATTTTATCTTCCAAATTTTGTTCTCCATTATTTTTTTGGAGTTATATAACACAATATGCGGCACAGAAATGACTGATGGCTGATGGCCAGGACACTACCACTGGTCTGATGCAGCACAACACAGCGACACTGTAAGGGACTTTTTGTTATTATTATTATTATTATAATACGGCAGCAGTGGACATATAGCAGCACCCAAATCTAACTCTCTCTGCAAATGTTATATCTGCCACACCTGCAGTGCACATGGAGGGTCATTCCGAGTTGTTCGCTCGCAAGCTGCTTTTAGCAGCTTTGCACACGCTAAGCCGCCGCCTACTGGGAGTGAATCTTAGCTTATCAAAACTGCGAACGAAAGATTCGCAAAATAGCGAATAGACACCTCTTAGCAGTTTCTGAGTAGCTCCACACTTACTCGCATCTGCGATCAGTTCAGTGCTTGTCGTTCCTGGTTTGACGTCACAAACACACCCAGCGTTCGCCCAGACACTCCTCCGTTTCTCCAGCCACTCCGGCGTTTTTCCCAGAAACGGTAGCGTTCTTTCGCATACACCCATAAAACGGCCAGTTTCCGCCCAGAAACACCCACTTCCTGTCAATCACATTACGATCACCAGAACGAAGAAAAAACCTCGTAATGCCGTGAGTAAAATACCTAACTGCATAGCAAATTTACTTGGCGCAGTCGCACTGCGGACATTGCGCATGCGCATTAGCGACTAATCGCTCCGTTGCGAGAAAAAAATACAGAGCGAACAACTCGGAATGACCCCCATGGTTTTGCCCAACTGCTAACAAATTTGCTACTGCGATCAACTCTGAATTACCCCCATTGTCCTTACTGTGAAGAAATGTTTTCGCCTCTGTGTGCGAAATCTCCTATCCTCTAACCTAAGCGGATGTCCACAAGTCCTCTGTGTCAATCTTATCAAAAACAGATCCTCCGCAAGCTCTGTGTATTGTCCCCTTATATATTTGTAAATGTTAATCATGTCCCCTCTCAATCTCCTCTTTTCCAGTGTAAACATGCCTAGCCTAACAAACCTTTCATCGTATTCCTGCATCTCCATCCCATTAATCAGTTTGGTCGCCCGACCTTTTCTAGTTCCAGGATATCCTTTTTGTAGTACGGTGCCCAAAATTGTGCACAGTATTCGAGATTTGGCCTCACTAGGGATTCATATAATGGGAGCATAACACTCTCATCCCTTGCATCAATTCCCCGCTTCATGCATGCTAATACTTGTTTGCCTTCTTTGATGCAATCCTACTTTGGGTACTGCTGCTAAGTTTGCTATCTATTGAACATCTAAGTCTTTTTCCAGTACAGAATCCCCTAATTTTACCCCATTTAGTATGTAGGTGGTATTTTTGTTCTTGCTACCAAAGTGCATTACCTTACACTTATCTGTATTGAACCTCATTCTCCATTTATCTGCACATGCTTCCAGTTTAAATAAGTTGTTCTGAAATCCCTCTAAATTTATAACCTTACACAGTTTGGTATCATCTGCAAAAATTGACACCATGCTCTTTAGACCTACTGCTAGTTCATTTATGAAAATGTTGAACAATAGTGGTCCAAGTACAGACCCTTGTGGCACACCACTTAGTACTTCAATCCAATTTGAAAAAGTTCCATTTACCACAACTCTCTGCTCCCTATTATCTAACCACTTTTTAACCAAAGTGCATGTTGTGCTCCCTAGCCCCAGTTCTTGTAACATATAGATAAGTCTCATGTGCGGAATTTTCTCGAAATTTTTAGCAAATTCCAAAAAGATTACATCGACCTACTTTCCCAGATCTAGGTTTGCCCTGTTTCATAAAAACATAATAAGTTTGTTTGAGATGATCTAATCTTCACAAATCCATGTTGGTTCCTATTAATAACCTTATTGTTTTAAGGAACTTCTGTATACTATCCCTTAAAATACCTTCCAATACTTTACCACTATACTGTAGATAACAAAGGGAAGGGGGCCCTAATTTGCACACCATAATTAGGTAATGAGGTGCTACTCTGCTTGAGACTTAATACAGGGGGTCATTCCGAGTTGTTCGCTCGTTGCCGATTTTCGCTATGCTGCGATTTGTTGCAAAATGTGCATGCGCAAGGCACGCAGGGCGCATGCGCTTAGTTATTTAACTAAAAATTTGTCATTTTGTTATGGATTCTGCTGCGCTTTTCAGTCGCACTGCTGATCGGTGAGTGATTTACAGGAAAGGAGCGTTTCTGGGTGGTAACTGAGCATTTTCCGGGAGTGTGCTAAAAAACGCAGGCATGTCAGGGAAAAACGTGGGAGTGTCTGGAGAAACGGGGGAGTGGCTGGCCGAACGCAGGGCGTGTTTGTGACGTCAAACTAGGAACTAAACGGACTGAGCTGATCGCAATCTGTGAGTAGGTCTGGAGCTACTCAGAAACTGCAAGAAAATATTTATTAGCAATTCTGCTAATCTTTCGTTCGCTATTCTGCTATGCTAAGATACACTCCCAGAGGGCGGCGGCCTAGAGTGTGCAATGCTGCTAAAAGCAGCTAGCGAGCGAACAACTCGGAATGAGGGCCACAGTGTACAGAGGGAAATAGTAGCAGGTGCACTATCTCACACTAGCTCAACCTGTAATAACCAGTGGCATTTAGCATATTCCTGGCCAGGGCTATAAGCTTACCCACCGCACCAAGGTAGCCTCTCATTGGGTAAGTTCCTAACACTAACTACAGGGGTTTAGGTCCGGGAGCAGGACACCCCAAAGCCACCCTGCCAGACAACTCCAGGGCACTGCAAGAGTGATACAAACAAAGAATTAAGTGGGTAGGAGCAGCTACTGCTGCATGTGTGAGTAATGTGAAGAGTGAAAGAAATTGGTGTTAAAGTGTTACATATATATAAACCAACTGTAAGTGCCATAGTGTATTGAAATAAATGTTAGATTGCGGTGCCCCTGGGGTGCCCATTCATGGCAGGTCCAAAGAACCCCGTGCCCCAGATAAATCGCCAGAGTATTGACTGCCATAGTAAACAAAATGTAGGAGTCTTACCTCAGTGTGCTCATTCCACATTTGCAGGCCAGAGTGCTGGACTTTCTATTTAAAATCAGTGAGGGGTGGGTGGGGCAGGGTGCTAAATTAGGCTGACGGTGTCTCCTATACTGTAGATGTAAGACTAAATGGTCTATAGTTACCCGGTTCAGATTTACTTCCCTTTTTGAATATCGCCACTACTTCCGCTATGCGTCAGTCTTTGGGAACCATGACTGATGTAAGTGAGTCACTGAAGATCAAAAATAGCAGTCTTGCTAGTTCGGAGGGTAGTTCTATAAGAACCCTTGTGTGAATTCCGTAGGGACCAGGTGACTTACTAATCTTATTTTTTGTAATAAGTCACAGACTACTCACTCACTTAAATAAGCACTTAGCAGTGGGACATTATCGTTGCTGAGGTTATGTGTCAATCCCGCCATCTGGTCCTCTCACGTGAATACACATCAGAAAAACTTTTTTAATTTTTATGCTGTGTCAATATTGTCTTTGATGAATATGCCCAACTTGTCATTTAAAGGGCCTTTTCTCTCCTTCTTTAATCTTTTGCTGTTGATGTATTTAAAAAACATTTTTTGGGTTTGATTTACTTTTCTTTGCTACTAGCTTTCAGTTGCTATTTAACGCACTCTTATTTCTTTTTTGCATATATTGTTACAATCCTTATAGTACTTGAATGAATCCGCTTTTCTGTCTGATTTAGATTTTTTGAATGCTCGCCTCTTTTTGCCCAATAGTTCCTTAATCTTTTTGTTGAGCCACATTGGTTTGGATGTGAACAAGGGGTGTTTGAATTTAATTTGTTGACTCTCACATTACATTAAAAATGAAGAGGAGAGAGAGGTGGTCGGAGGTAGGCACTAGCTATGCCCTCCACGGTGAAAGCCACACCTCATAGCACGTACCCCATCCCTAACAATACTAGTCACATCCCCACTTCATTGAACACACTTCCTGCTGTAGTACACAGTAGGCACATAATACATTTCAGTAGGCACATAATAAATTTCCAAGCCCATCTGGACCTTGATTCAGATGGGCATGGAAATGTTACATTAATGTTATCTGACAACAGATTACATTAATACCCATGCAAGACATTAGCGTGTCACCTGTTTTTTTGTAAATAAAACAAAATACTAAACTGAAGTTGAAAGAGCAGTGTAATATGTATGTAAGCAGAAGTATGGGGAAAGGAAGTGTCTGGAACCGGAGTCCTTGAGGTAAATTTATAAAGCTGCATTTGTAACTACAGCCAAAACCTCTGGAAAATTACCTCAAGCCTTCCATTTTCAAACCTAACATGCACAACTTACCATACAAACTGCCTGACAGAGCCAGCCCTAACCAATTTGATGCCCTAGGCAAGATTTTGGCTGGTGCCCCTACCACCATCCGCTAATTCCACCTGTGATCCAGAGGGAGAGACACACATAGAGAGAGATACATGGAGAGAGACATGGAAAGCAAGATAGACATGGAGAGAGAGAAAGATACAAAACCAGAATCACCTGGCGCTGTGATTGACTACAGAAAAAATGCAGCAATCCCAAAGGGTCTTTGGTTTTTACCCTTAATATAGAACTACAGAAAAACAAGGCTGGGACTGCGCAATTTATTCTGATATGGATATTTATTACCACATAAAATTAATCTCTAAACATATATAGATACATACAAACAAATAAATACCTACAGTACTAGATGCCGGCCAGCATCACATAAAAAATATATATATAATATAAAACCAATTAATATATTACTAACGGGTCTAATAATAGAGGATGAATTTCTTGTTTCCAATATAGACGCCTAATACGCTCTGTATCCTTAATTTATATGCCAAAAATGAACAATCAGTATCCTTCTCTTGTAATATTGGTTATATCACTCCAAATAGATTTAAACCAAGATGAATTATCCAGCGCTACTTTGGTTCAGTGACATGCAACCATACAGGATATTTTTCCTTTTAGGTAACCAAAATCTCATCCAAGCATGTATTCATATGATAATATTCCCATTGCAGGAGATAATAGCGGAGACACCAACGGGCCGGCCGGCCGCAGGCATAAGAAACCCCACTGAGACTGGGAGGAAAAACACGCCGCAGAAAGAACCCGGAGGCTCCAGATAAGGCTCTAATCAGCCGGGAGGGGTTTTATCCAAGAACACTGCACAGGCATAGTATTATACCCTGAAAAAGTGAAACGCTATAATTGCTTTATTAGTGGCTAAAATCACGTATTATCTGCTTAGCAAAACGGCAGAATCCCTAATTGTGGATAATGCGGTTCTAAGTGTACAATTTTAAGGTGGATGTCTTTTATTTGAGGAGAGAGATTTTCTGTTCTGGACTGAGCTATCATATGAATACATGCTTGGATGAGATTTTGGTTACCTAAAAGGATAATGGATAATTCATCTTGGTTTAAATCTATTTGGAGTGATATAACCAATATTACAAGAGGATACTGATTGTTCATTTTTGGCATATAAATTAAGGATACAGAGCGTATTAGGCGTCTATATTGGAAACAAGAAATTCATCCTCTATTATTAGACCCGTTAGTAATATATTAATTGGTTTTATATTATATATATATTTTTTATGTGATGCTGGCCGGCATCTAGTACTGTAGGTATTTATTTGTTTGTATGTATCTATATATGTTTAGAGATTAATTTTATGTGGTAATAAATATCCATATCAGAATAAATTGCGCAGTCCCAGCCTTGTTTTTTTGTAGAGAGAGAAAGACATGGAGAGTGAGAGAGACATGGAGAGAGAGAGAGAGAGAGAGAGAGAGTTATTTCATCAGCAGCAGAATGAGGTGCCCAGGAGAGCAGTTATCTAGAGGTCTCTGGAAGGAGGCTGCATTGTCTCACTGGCCAGGCAGTGGCTCTGCAGGTGCACTGTCCAGCTCCTGGGCCATCACCACCATCTAGGCAGTGGTCTGGTAAGAATTGGGTATCAGTGGGGGTGGGTTGGGGGGTTGGCGGAAAGAGGGGAGGATAGGCAGTGGCAAGGCAGATGATGCAGGATGGTGTGCAGCAAGGGCATATCTAGAACTGGGCCCCAAAGAAAAATCTTACCATACCCCCCACAGTTGTCACTACAATACCCTTTAGGGGAGCAGAAGAGAGTGAGAGAGAGACAATGAGGGTATCAGGTGAAGAGAGAGAGAGCAGCAAGGGAGAGAGGGAAAGAGGGAGGTCAGGGAAAGAGAAGGTTTCATGGAAAAAGAGGGAATGAGAGAAAGAGAAACAGGGTGTCAGGTAGAAATGGATGAGACGGGAGAGAGAGAGATGGCATCAGTGAAAGAGAAAGTGTTTGAGAGTGTGTCAGGGAAGGAGACAGAAAGAGGGGGAGCAAAAAAGAAAGCGTGTGTCAGGGAGAGAGTGTGTCGGGGGCAGGATCGCAGGAAGTGCAGACCAGTGTCCTCGCTGCCGCCACCTCACTAGGGCACCTACGCCTCTCCTCTGAGCCCAGGTCCTTCTACTAGGGCCAACATGAAGGCCTCCATCATTCTCTTTCCAGGGCCACCGATCCACCCACCAGTTCCTGCCAGGGCTGCGGGGGGCCGCGGCTACTCTGTCATCCACTTCAGCATCCACGATGTCTGCATCCCTGCCACACAGGGCAGCGAGGGCTGCAGGGGCTGCTGATCCACCCGCCGAAGGGCCCAAATGTGGGGTAAGAACCGCAGGAGCGCTCCAACTTAGGAGGGTTTCCCTGCTGTATTTGGTCACCGGTGGGGTAGACAAGGGCATGGGAAAACAAGGGGAAACAAGTATTTTGGCTGAGTAACATAGCTCCGAGGCAGCAATCTGCAGCACTATCTTGGATTGTAATCGCTATAATCATTGTTTCTATAACCTATTGCTGCTCTTTAATCCAATGGGTATATTTGAAACAAGTGATATATAAAATGACTTTGCTTTTTCTGTTGATGATTTAGTCAATTATTCCAGGAAAAAGCAGGCTTGTGGACATGTGTTAGAATCCAATTCCTATTGTGTAGGTGTGAAAAATCTCAGTGTGAGAGGCCTTTGAAGTAGATTTCTTGTGGGGGTAGTGATAACATGTGTCCTGGGGAATGGCTCCTGCAATTTGAAATGAATAGTGACCCTTCAGCAATTCAGAGCCTGAATATACTGTATACTAGTTGATTAATGCAAGAAGTCAGAGTTATTTGTTGCTCAGAGAACAGAGGTGAATGATGTCTAAGTGAGGGGCTGGATGGAGCCAAAGATAGTTTGTCGTCCACGGTACCTTGTCTGGGATGTCCAATACAGAGTACAGTAGATTCTAAACTGAAGGACTTCTCCATGGAGAGATGCAGAGGTTTCAATCTAGTGTGTATCTCAGCAAAGGAATGCAACCCGTTGGTTTTGATGAGATGTCCGCATAGAGTAGTACAAGTTAAAGGAAAGTCCTTGGATATTTATGATGATTCATAGGTCAGTTGAAGTAAATTTAAGCTGTTTTCTGGAGATGATCAGGAGCATGCAAAAGGTGAGGCAGCCATCTTTTCTGGCATAACAATTACACTAGGTGTGTGCCGATGGTGCATTGCCCACAGCGCACATGCACTAGCTCACTAGAGAGTCCAGCACCTCTGCCTGTCTCCCGCCACCCACCAGAGCTGCCACCTCTGAAGGGTCTCCCCCCCCCTGAACTGGTCTCTGAATCCCGCCGCTGCCTGTCTCCCACTGCTGCCACCTCTGCAGGTGACTCAGGAGTGCTGCCACAGCTGCCAGCTCCTGGGTTTCTGCCTCTTCTGGCATTGACAGCCTACTGGGGATGCCGGATTGCAAGTCACAGGTGAGGGTGAGTATAACACACTCACTCACACTCTCCCTTCCTCCCTCCCTACAAAGGGGGACTGTCTGCCACAATGTGAAAAAAGGGAGATTGCCTGCCACAATGTGGAAAAAAAAGGGTGACTGCTTGCCATAATGTGTAAAATAGGAGACTCTGCCTGCCTAATGTGTAATAAAGCGGGACTCTGCCCGCCTAATGTGTAAAAAAGGGGGAATCTGCCTACCTAATGTGTAAAAAATGGCGACTCTGCCTTCTTAATGTGTAAAAAGTGGGACTCTGCTGTTGTAATGTGTAAAAGGGGACTCAACCTGCCTAATGTGTATAAGAGGGACTCTACCTGCCATGTAAGAGTGAACTCTGTATGCCGTAATTTGTAAAAGGGAACTCTACCTGCCTAATGTATGAAAGGGGACTCTACCTGCCTAATGTGTGAAAGAGGGACTCTATCTGTCATGTAAAAGTGAGCTCTGCATGCCGTAATTTGTAAACGGGAGCTCTACCTGCCTAATGTGTAAAAGGGGGACTCTGACTGCCGTGCTGTGTAAAAGGGATCTCTGCCTGCCATAATGTGTAAAGTGAGCTCTGCCTGCCGTACAGTGTAAAAGTGGGCTCTGCCTGCCATAATGTATAAAAGGGAGCGCTGTGGCCATGCCCCTTCCCCATGAAGCCATGCCCCTATATTTTTTGGCGTGCACCTGCGGAACGCACTGGCCCTTATTTGTGTATGGGGGGCGACAATGCTGTTTCTTGCACACAGTGCTACAATGTCTAGTTACGGCACTGAGCGGGAGTGTGACCGATACTGTGTGGAAGTGGTCAGTGCCATGTAGAGCTTGTACACTATCAGCCCCAATGTCTCCCTAAATATGTAAAAGTACAAAAATGACATCATTTTTGTGTGGAAAATAGAAATACAATTTAATGATTATGATTAATAGCTGTTTGTGTGGACAGCTGCGCAGCTGGTGATTGGTGATCATCATGCTGTCATGATGATGGGCATATTTTTATGTGGAGGCCTGGAGCTGTAGCTCCATCCGCCCCATTGTTAATCTGGCCCTGCTCCCATCAGAGGCACTGCTGTATCTGAGATTACTGCTGTCCAGCAATGCAGCAGTTATTCAACTCTTCTGCTTTCCCCACCCAATAAGACGCTGCATATTTGCTTGGTTTTTAAAATTGTCACATTCTCAACAATCAGGACCAGAACATTGATTTTATTTCCTGTGTATCTGAAAACTTGTTCCTGACTTGACAACCCCGTGTATGTGCAAAAAAGACGCTGTGCAAAGTGCAGGGCCATATTAAACCCTGGGGGTGCCCGGGGCACTTAAAACAGGGGAGCCCCAATGGAAAGTGGGGGATATATATTCAATTGTGCATACATCCCAACATGTCCCATTCCAGGAGGGACAAAACGCTCTCTACCTGGACTTCCCACTTAATATATGATTGGCATCACTTGTGTTGAACTATTTAATTGATAAGAAAGGTACTTCAACACAGGTGATTGCAATCATAAACTAAAAAGGAAGTTTAAGTAGAGAGCATGTTGTCCCTCCTGGAATGGGTCATGGTGGGAGGCATACATTGTGTATATTACATTTAAACCAATGGTGTATACCAGGGCTGGCCAAACCAGTCCTCGAGCTCTACCAACAGTTCACATTTTCCAGACCACCTAGCCAGTGCACAGGTGTAGTCATTACTAATTAAGATGTGCTGCATTCATTCCTAACTGACAATTCTACAGATCTCCATGAGCCCTGGAAAACATGAACTGTTGGTAGATCTTGAGGACCGGTTTGGCCAGCCCTGGTGTATACATAGTTGCCTACCCTCCCTCATTCTGCAGGAGACTCCCTGAAATAGCAGCAATCTCCCTCACTCCCTGAATAGTCCAGCAATCTCTCTGATAGACTGCGTAGGGAACATACTGTGACCATAGCAGCATAAACGCACCGTCGGGGCTTCCGCAGCGCCGCTCGGTGCATCACCTTGGCTTGGAAGGGGTTAATGTTTTTGTGGTGGGAGGAACGTGGAGAGAGGGTCCAGGGGGCTGATTGGCTGGATCATGTATAGGGGCTGGCCTGTCATACATATAGGCTGCTGACATGGTACTTCCTCCCTCTTTCAGCTCTTCTCGTGACTGCAGGTATTGATCTCATTTATTGCAGCATGTCCTGTTCTCTCTCTTACTTCCAAAAATCTCCATTTGCTTCTTTCACTCCCTCTCCTCTGTTCTTTTGCTTTCTGTGTTCCCACTTCTCCTCCCTTCTTTGCCCTTTCTGTTCTTGCCTCTCTTATTTTCCTGAGATGTCTGTGCTGGGTGACCCTGTGGTGCGGGGTTCGCCCTGTGCCTCCCCTGTGGCCGCCGGAGTTCAGCCCAGCCGCACCGCTGCCCCCCCCCCCCCCGGCTATTGGACGCTCTGAGGTCCGGCCAGCCCGGGGAGTGCCTGCTGCGGCTGCCGAAGAGGTTCGGGCCACACGCGGCCGGGCTCGGCTGCCCGCCCGTGCTCCCCCGCGAGTGCGCTCTCCGTCCCCGCTGCTAGCCGCGGCGGGGGACTGAGCGCAGGATGATAGAGGGCACACGCGGCGGCTTGCCAGGGATGGTGCTCTGCCGTCCCTGAGCCCGTCGCCAGGCGCCACTTGCAGCAGCTCCGATCACGTGGGGCCGGGACGGAGCTCCCGGCCCGTGGATCGGCGGCTTGCTGCCACCAGGGGGCGCTACTGTTATAAAATAAAAATGAAATAAGAAATGAGTAAATAAATATAAAAAAATAAAAATAAAAAAAAGGCGCCCACAAACACCCCACTACTGGGATTACTGGGCGGGCGGGGGGTCGCGCGGCTGCCAGATACGTGCAGTTTACGCAGCGCGCGCGTGCTGCTTCTCATCCGGCCATCTGGGGGGCCCGATGAGGCCTGACCCATCTGGCCGGCTCTCCTCTTCGGCCGGTCGGGTCCGGCCTGCGGCCTCCCCTGACAGAGCGGGGCGTCGCCCCCGCTCTGCGGTTTCACATCCCCCGTTGCCAGTTGCGGATAGGGCAGGGCCGGTTAGAATAGGGCGTTCTGCAGCCCTCCTGGCCTCTCCTTCCGTGGATGGACCCGTGATGCCGGCCCCTCCCAGGCGGCTAGTGGCCCGCTTTGTACTGCCGCCAGCCGTCAACGTGCAGCCCTACCGGTCTCATACGGGGGCGGCGTGCGACGGCAGGAGGCGAGCGATCTGTCCCTCCCCGCGTCCAGATGTCTGCTTCCGTAGTTGCAGCGGATAGCACTCAGCCGACGTTGAGCCGCCTCTTTCTAGTTCTGGCGACTCTCCGGCTTCTCCTCCAGGGGCCTTTCTCCCGACGGGAGGTTTGCGTACCTCTCGTGGGGCGCGCGACTCGCCTGCCGCGCCTGATCTTAGAGCCCCTGTCACGGCGGATGCACCCGTGAGGGCCTATCTGTCTATATTTGCTCTTACTAGTGATGCTCGTATAGCCTTGCTTTCGGCTAAGCAAAAGGGCCGGGAAAGCGAGGACGCTTGCGCTCCTACCCGACTTGTGTTAGGTGCATGTTGATCTTGGCGGCGTGTTACTCAGAGTCACGCCCGGACGAACACATGAACATCGTGGGCCTTCAATTCCTTATACACGTGCTGTACCATACTTGGCGGCGTTACTACTGGGACTTCCGGCGCAAACAGCATGGGCGGCAGATCTATACCTTCGGTGAAAAGGATGTGGGATTGTGCTCGGAGCTGCCGCAGGGCCAGCCGGTACAGCAGGAACGACGGGTTCCACGACCGGCCTCTCATTCTACCAGCTTTTTGCGGGGGTTCATTGCGCGCGGGGGCATGGTCAATTCTTCGCTTTCAATCCTGCCCAATGCGGTTTGGGGCGGCGGTGTCGCATTCGTCACTCCTGCATCAGCTGTGGCGTAGGCCACTGGATCAAGGACTGCCCCAGTACACGGCACAGGGGTAATTCATGCCTGCAGAGCCGCGCTCCCGCGGCCCCAAGCGCTGGCCACAGCCCCCTCCCCAATTAGACTTCGGGCGCTCATACCCTGGCTGTGACGGCTCACGCGGCCGGTGGACGCCCTATTCTTTTCTCGGGTTTTCGCACCTGGTTGCCTCTTGCCGATACATGTACTGGCGGATCCCGGGGCTAGTACGAACTTGCATTCGGCTCGGTAGTTTCCGGGCGTGCTCCGGCAGAAGGTTGCGGCCGCATTGTCGTTGGCCGGGATGATAGGCTTTCTCATCCAGCTTTCCTGTCCTCTCGGGTCATCGGTTAATAAGGCTATCCCTATTATCAGGTAGGGTCGTTTACCTATCTGTAAGTTTGATTCGGCCATAGATGCCATTCGGTCGTTTGGTCTGGGGGCGGCTATGTGTTAATTGGACATCGCGTCAGCATTTCGCTCCTTCCGCTGCACCCTTTCGCCTTTCGATTTATGGGTTTTCAACTGGATGATGGCTAATACATCCATCGCTGCCTCCCTGTGGGGTTTTTTCTCTCTCGAGCGCTGACTTTGCAGGGTGCAGTTCTTTCCTCCGCTGGGGTCTGCAGCAGGCGACGGGCGAGCGGGGTATGTCGCACTACCTGGATTATTTCTTTTGCTCGGCCCACCTGGCTCTGTTCGCTGCGTCGTCTTGCTGCGGTGGCCATTGGCAGGGTCCCTCCGTTTACCTCGGGATTCAGAGGGATACGGTCGGTGGTCTCTGAAGGCTCCTTGGGGACACGGTGTTGCGTCTTCCCGAGGGTTTCCTCTATGAACTCACTGCGGACAAGCTTACTCTACAACAGGCGCAATCCTTCTTGGGCCTGTTTCTTTTTGCTTGGAACGTTATCCCAATGGGTAGAGTTTTTCTGTGGGAAATTGGAACGGGCGACAGTTGGGATTAGACGCCCTCATCATTTTCTTAGTTTAGCACTCGAGGGATTTACGTATTTGGGACGGATTTCTAGTTCGTTTCACCTCCTCTCTGGAGCTTTTCACGGACGCCTCTGGTGCTTGTGATTCTTGCTGTTGCTGGATATTTTTTACATACTGGGCGCAGTGCCCTGCGTAACAAACAGGGGGTCTTTTGGTGCGACAATTTGGGCGTGGGTTTTGCCATCATTAGGCAGGAGTCCACATCCTTGCTGGACTGCGGGTCTTCGCGCAGATAGTCTTGCTATGCTGGGTGACCAACATTACGTTGCGAGACAAGCATGTCCCGGCCGAGAGCAACGAAATTGATGATACCCTTTCTCGCGGCGACTGGCAGTGGTTTTGGCAGTTAGCTCCTGCAGCTCTAATCCAAGGGGACTTCTGTCCTGCTTCTGTGTGCGGATTGTAGGATTTAGCCCACAGGTCTTTGGCTCCTGCAACTTTTACGGCTTATCTGGCCGAATCGCTACCTTCTGGAGAGGGGCCATAGTGGGTAAGACCCCTCACAAGGCAGATGGCCCATAGTTGCATTGGATTCGGGATGTCTGGGGTGGTGGCAGAAGGCCGATCCCATAACATCTGGGTAGCAGGCCCTCAGGGATGGTGGCAGAAGGCCGATCCCATAACATCTGGGTTGTAGACCCTTGGGGATGGTGGCAGAAGGCCGATCCCAGAACATCGGGGTAGCAGGCCCTTAGGGATGGTGGCAGAAGGCCGATCCCAGGACATCGGGGCAGATGGCCCTCCAACATTTAGGTTATTATTTCAATTATGATTTTGAGATATCTTATTTTCCTGAGATGTCTGCTTCCTGCTATGTGGCCCATAACATCTGGGTAGCAGGCCCTCAGGGATGGTGGCAGAAGGCCGATCCCATAACATCTGGGTAGCAGGCCCTTAGGGATGGTGGCAGAAGGCCGATCCCAGAACATCGGGGCGGAAGGCCCTCCAACATTTAGGTTCTTATTTCAATTATGATTTTGAGATATTTTATTTTCCTGAGCTGTCTGCTTTCTGCTATGTGTGATAAATATTTTCAACCGTCCCTTAGTTAGACAGGGAGTTTTTTCATACAAGTTTAGATTTAATAGGCCTTCCTTTCAGTCAATAAAGGCCGTTGACGCACGCCCCGAAGGTTTGGGGTGTAGGATTCAGCGCTCACGATACGGGGATACGATATTGGGGATACGGGTTCGCCTCTTTGTGGCGGCCTTTACGATGGCCTTTCCACGGTACGCTTAGGGTGGGTGAGCTGGGGTCCGTCTCTCGGACTTCAGCCTCACCCATGCTGGCGGCCCACGTCGTCGTATGCCCCGACGGTTTGTGGTGTCGGATTCAGCGCTCCAAGACGGATGTAGCCGGCAGGGGGCAGTGGGTTCGAATGGGTCAGGCTTGTGCGCGGGGCATTTGTCCAGTGGCCGCGGCCCAGGCTTGTTCGTCCCTTCGGCCTCCAACGCCCACCGGGTGGCTCGTCCATCGTGACGGTTCCCCGTTGTCCCGATATCACTCCCGGTCGGTTTTTTGAGCGTTGTCTTTTGTACCTGGGTCTATCTCCGGCCGACACTGGGACTCACTCTTTCCGCATCGGCGCTGCGTCAGCAGCCGCTGCGGCGGGTTGGTCCGAAGTCGAAGTCCGGGCACTGGGTAGGTGGAGGTCTGGTGCAGTCATACGCTATATCAGGCTTTTTCCTCCCAGTGCGCCCCTTTGAGGACTAGCCGCTCGTCGCAGTTGCACTTTGCGATTGCGGCGGCCTTGAGGAATTTTTGTTTTATCGTTGGTTTTAATTACGGTTTTTGCCGGCTAACAAAGTTTTGTGTTTTTGCCTCAAGTCAAATTGGGCGACCCTCCCCCCCCCCAAAACCCCCTCCCCGTTAGGGACGCAGTTAGGTTGCCCATCTACTACTCATACTATATTTATTTTGTTTATTAACCTGCGTCACACCCTTCTTTTGCAGGACGGCGGTTAGGTCCGCACTTTATATGATTTGACGGCCATTCATACATCTATTGGCTGTTCGTGTCTGCTCTGGCCCGGCCGGAGCTGCAGGCTGTGCGCTGGTGGACTGGCTTCGGGCCGCAGTTGGCCGATTTAGGTACCCGCGGTTTCTGGTCTTGCATCTGGGGGGTAATGATCTGGTGCGCGCATGGGGCTCGACCTTCGCCTCGAGATCAGACGTCAGCTGTTGAAACTTATGGCTGACTGGCCGTTTTGCCTGATCCTCTGGTCAGACATCGTCCCTCGGCGGTCTTGGCGTAGAGCCTTTAACCCCGGGGCGATTGCCCTAGTTCGGAGGCGGGTCAATTCGGTTGTCAGTCGTGCTGTCCTACAGCATGGCGGCCTGGTCATGCCGCACGGTGGTATCTCCTTCCGTGATCCAACACAGTACTGGTCTGACGGGGTGCATTTGTCGCCGGCTGGTATGCTGATCTTCTTGAGGGACCTTATTCACTTTCTTAGGCCCCTTTAGGTAGTTTTTCTTGGGTTCCGTTGCGTTAGTCCGTGTTCTACTTTTATGTCTCTTTAGTAGTTTTGTTCTGCTTTTTAGGTCCCTTTAGTTAGTCTTTTTGGAGTTAGGTGACGGTGGCAGGTTGGTAACCTGGCAGTTGGCCGGTTTCTGAACGGTTACTTAATTTTAATTATGAGTTCAAGGTTAGTAAGTCTGGGTGTACTTCTAGGTAAATTTTATAGTTTTATAATTAGTTTACGGGCATCGCTTTACCAAGTGGGTCCATATAACTGGTATAAACATATGTGGATGGCGGGGCCGGTGGCCCAATTTTTACCATGTAGGGGTGGAGCGTACCTCCGTCCCTGCAACTGTGGGTGGGGCAGGGGTAGTGGCAGAAGGCCGACCCCTGTCCTTGGATTTTTGATTTTCGATGTCTGGGATGGAGGCAGGAGGCCGATCCCGGAACATCTGGGGCAGAAGGCTCCCTCACACATATGTTTTTTACTGCTTGTTTTTTATGTATTATAACATTGATCACCCATGTTACGTTTATCATGCTTAACCGTTCTTCTCCCCGCCACCTTAGTTAGAGAGGGAAGTCTGCATTTTAGTTTTAGTATTAATAGGCCTTCCTCTCAGTCAGAAAATAAAAGCTGACCCCTTTCACGCCAATTACAGTTGTTGTGTCTTTATTTTATAAGATAAGTGTGCTTGAGTGGCGCGTGGATGCATCTGACGTGTGAGGTTTAAGACTGCGTAAGGAACATACTGTGACCATAGCAGCATAAACGCACCGTCGGGGCTTCCGCAGCGCCGCTCGGTGCATCACCTTGGCTTGGAAGGGGTTAATGTTTTTGTGGTGGGAGGAACGTGGAGAGAGGGTCCAGGGGGCTGATTGGCTGGATCATGTATAGGGGGTGGCCTGTCATACATATAGGCTGCTGACATGGTACTTCCTCCCTCTTTCAGCTCTTCTCGTGACCCGCCCTCCCGCCCTGGGGACTTGGTTTTGTTTTTTATTTATTTGTTGTTCTACAATCGGGTTCATTGTGTCGGCTTTTGGTGGCCGGTTTCTGAATGGTTACTTCATTTTAATTATGAGTTCAAGGTTAGTAAGTCTGGGTGTACTTTTAGGTAAATTTTATAGTTTTATAATTAGTTTACGGGCATCGCTTTACCAAGTGGGTCCATATAACTGGTATAAACATATGTGGATGGCGGGGCCGGTGGCCCAATTTTTACCATGTAGGGGCGGAGCGTACCTCCGTCCCTGCAACTGTGGGTGGGGCAGGGGTAGTGGCAGAATGCCGACCCCTGTCCTTGGATTTTTGATTTTCGATGTCTGGGATGGAGGCAGGAGGCCGATCCCGGAACATCTGGGGCAGAAGGCTCCCTCACACATATGTTTTTTACTGCTTGTTTTTTATGTATTATAACATTGATCACCCATGTTACGTTTATCATGCTTAACCATTCTTCTCCCCGCCACCTTAGTTAGAGAGGGAAGTCTGCATTTTAGTTTTAGTATTAATAGGCCTTCCTCTCAGTCAGAAAATAAAAGCAGACCCCTTTCACGCCAATTACAGTTGTTGTGTCTTTATTTTATAAGATAAGTGTGCTTGAGTGGCGCGTGGATGCATCTGACGTGTGAGGTTTATGCACCTGACCCCCATTATATAGCTATTACATTCTTGGGAAGGGGGGCTGGGGGAAACAAATCAGAGATACATTCAAATAGGATCATCAATGCCATTTCCCTGCATTGGTTATAGGGCACAATGATCCCTATGGCTGCATACATTTGAAATAAGGTTTCTCGTTGCCACTTACAGTAAATGGAACCTCTTGTAGAATACAATACACAAACAAATCCTGCTAAATATTGGTGTCTTTTCTTCAATAATAGATCTTACTAACTTTGGGGCTCATTTACATTTGGATGTAAGTCATTTTCATGACACGCCTCTCCGATGTAGTAGCACGCGCCCGCGCTGATAGGTGTTACTTTCACAATCTCCCTGAAATGCTTTTTCAAAAGTAGGCAAGTATCGATGTATATTCATTTTAACTAATAATTTACTAATGCCTGGATACTATTTATAGCTCCATCTAATTGAAAGACAACTATTTTATAAACCTTTCTTGTAGTGGAACAAAGACAAATGAACCTTAAGATACACATAGAAAAATAAAATAATTTATCTTGTCACATGCGAGAATAGCAGCAGCCTCTGTACTACTTACACAATAGGGCAGGACTCAGGAGTACTTTCTGTGTGAGTCTCTATCTCTAGACCCAAATAGTTTAGTTGCATAACAGTTTACAGAGGACTCAGACACCCAGGCGTGGAGGAGGAGAAGCTGGGATCCATGTGTCACTTACAGCTCTCTCCGCCCTCCTATCTCTCCTCTGGTCAGAAAGCTCCATCAGTAGCTCATGAAACATGATACTCCTGTGTGTCTCTGCCTGCAGTACATACTGTCCTGCTCGCATTCTGGCTGCTGGTTCTGCTGCTGCTTAAGAGGTAAAGCTAGTGATATCAGTGTGCTCTGGCCGTGGGGCACCCTGACAAAGGGTGGCCCGGGGTACAGTATGCCCTGCATCCCCCCCCCCCCCCCCTTAATCTGTCTATGGTAAAGTGGATACATACACATTGTAGTAAATGTGATAATGACCTACAGAACAAAAAAGAGCACAGCACTATTCGGATTTATCATTTAGGTGCAATGTCTACTGCACCTAAGTTTCACAGTAATTCCAATTATAAGCAATAACTCATTACTGCTCTTATGCAAACTAATGCTAAGTACATGGAGATACTAAGGAATCATAACAGACTTGAAGAGCAAAGTATGAATAAACAGTGTTGAACATTAACTAATATATTGCTACTGAGTTTACTGAGACAAAAAGATGTATGGGTGTAAATGTAAAAAAAGGACACATGGGGGTATATTTACTAAGGTCCCGATTTTGACCGAAATGCCGTTTTTTCTTCAAAGTGTCATCTCGGTAATTTACTAAGCAAAAATCACGGCAGTGATGAGGGCATTCGTAATATTTTGGAAGTCCTTGGAAAAAATCACGAATCAATACACCATCGGTCAAATACGCCTGCAATTTGGTAGAAATCGGTCATTTACTAAAAAGTGCAAAACACAAACACTGCCGACAATAGCCAAACACTGCCGTGCTAAAATACAAATCATGAAAAAGTGCTAAAAAAAAACAGACCTGCTTTTTTATCCCGCGTTTGTATAGGCATGCACGGATCCATGAGATCCGTGCATGTTTATCAGTGGGAAGGGGTGGGAAATGTTATAATTTTTGGAAAAAAAAATGCGTGGGGTCCCCCCTCCTTAACCAAACCAGCCTCGGGCTCTTTGAGCCGGCCCTGGTTGCAAAAATATGGGAAAAAAATTGACAGGGGTTCCCCCATATTTAAGCAACCAGCACCGGGCTCTGCGCCTGGTCCTGGTTCCAAAAATACGGGGGACAAAAAGCGTAGGGGTCCCCCGTATTTTTGAAACCAGCACCGGGCTCCACTAGCTGGACAGATAATGCCACAGCCGGGGGTCACTTTTATACAGTGCCTTGCGGCCGTGGCATCAAATATCCAACTAGTCACCCCTGGCCGGGGTACCCTGGGGGAGTGGGGACCCCTTCAATCAAGGGGTCCCCCCCCAGCCACCCAAGGGCCAGGGGTGAAGCCCGAGGCTATCCCCCCCATCCAATGGGCTGTGGATGGGGGGCTGATAGCCTTTGTCAAAAATGTTTGATATTGTTTTTAGTAGCAGTACTACAAGGCCCAGCAAGCCTCCCCCGCAAGCTGGTACTTGGAGAACCACAAGTACTAGCATGCGGCAGAAAAATGGGCCCGCTGGTACCTGTAGTACTACTACTAAAAAAATACCCCAATAAAGACATCACACACACACCTTGAAAGTATAACTTTAATACATACATGCACACCAACATACATACATACTTACCTATGTTCCCACGCAGGTCGGTCCTCTTCTCCAGTAGAATCCATGGTGTACCTGTAGAAAAAATTATACTCACATAATCCATGGTTGAAGGCTCCTCTGCTTGTAATCCTTTTGTAATCCACGTACTTGAAAAAATAAAAAAACGGACACCCGACCACGAACTGAAAGGGGACCCATGTTTTCACATGGGACCCCTTTCCCCGAATGCCAGAAACCCACTCTGACTGATGTCTAAGTGGGTTTCTTCAGCCAATCAGGGAGCGCCACGTTGTGGCACCCTCCTGATCGGCTCTGTGCTCCTGTACTGTCTGACAGGTGGCACACGGCAGTGTTACAATGTAGCGCCTATGCGCTCCATTGCAACCAATGGTGGGAACTGTCAGCGGTGAGGTCACTCTCGGTCAACCGCTGAGCAAAAAGTTCCCACCATTGGTTACAATGGAGCGCATAGGCGCTACATTGTAACACTGCCGTGTGCCGCCTGTCAGACAGTACAGGAGCACACAGCCGATCAGGAGGGTGCCACAACGTGGCGCTCCCTGATTGGCTGAAGAAACCCACTTAGATATCAGTCAGAGTGGGTTTCTGGCATTCGGGGAAAGGGGTCCCATGTGAAAACATGGGTCCCCTTTCAGTTCGTGGTCGGGTGTCCGTTTTTTTATTTTTTCAAGTACGTGGATTACAAAAGGATTACAAGCAGAGGAGCCTTCAACCATGGATTATGTGAGTATAATTTTTTCTACAGGTACACCATGGATTCTACTGGAGAAGAGGACCGACCTGCGTGGGAACATAGGTAAGTATGTATGTATGTTGGTGTGCATGTATGTATTAAAGTTATACTATCAAGGTGTGTGTGTGATGTCTTTATTGGGGTATTTTTTAGTAGTAGTACTACAGGTACCAGCGGGCCCATTTTTCCGCCGCATGCTGGTACTTGTGGTTCTCCAAGTACCAGCTTGCGGGGGAGGCTTGCTGGGCCTTGTAGTACTGCTACTAAAAACAATATCATTCACTTTGAACAAAGGCTATCAGCCCCCATCCGCAGCCCATTGGATGGGGGGGGGACAGCCTCGGGTTTCACCCCTGGCCCTTGGGTGGCTGGGGGGGGGACCCCTTGATTGAAGGGGTCCCCACTCCCCCAGGGTACCCCGGCCAGGGGTGAATAGTTGGATATTTGATGCCACGGCCGCAAGGCACTGTATAAAAGTGACCCCCGGCTGTGGCATTATCTGTCCAGCTAGTGGAGCCCGGTGCTGGTTTCAAAAATACGGGGGACCCCTACGCTTTTTGTCCCCCATATTTTTGGAACCAGGACCAGGCGCAGAGCCCGATGCTGGTTGTTTAAATATGGGGGAACCCCTGTCCATTTTTTCCCCATATTTCCGCAACCAGGATCGGCTCAAAGAGCCCGAGGCTGGTTTGCCTAAGGAGGGGGGACCCCACGCAATTTTTTTTTTACATTTAAACATTTTTTTTTTTTTTTTACAAGGTGCACAATGAAGCCCAGCATGGATCTCTCAGATCCGGCCGAGATTCATTGTATTAAAGTCGGCAGTGTTTTACAAGTCACTCACGTAAAACACTGCCAAAAAAAACGAATGACATCGACATCGGAAAACCCGAAAATGCAGAATACGGCAGCTTAGTAAATTAGTCGTAATCAATTCAAAAAGTTGCATATTTACACTTTCGATGTCATTCGTGATTGAACTTTGACCTCAAATGGGAAAATACGAATCTTAGTAAATTTACCCCATGGTATTACAACTGTACAGCTACACAAACCGCACTACAATAGTGTCATGTGGTTTTGTGAATACATAGTGATTTGTAAGTGTGTAGACTCAATAAACATTAGGAAAGTCTACAGTACATTTGAATAAACATCAGTATATAAACAGGATCCAGTTAAAATATAGTCTGTCAGGATCCCGCTGTTCAGGAGACTGACACCGAAATCCTGACAGCCAGTGAAATACCACCGGATGGAATCCCGACCTCCGCAGGGAATTCCCACTCGGTTGGTGGGTCCACGCCACATGATAAAATAGGATGCATATTAAAACTGTAGAATAAAAAAAAGAAGTATTCATAAACTTGTGTATTTATAAAAACACTGTACATGGGAGAATTAAAACCTACTGTATATCCAGGGGATTATCCAACATAAACGTAAGATTAACAATTGGAGAGTTGCTTTTTTGCTCTTGAAGCGCTTCAGCGGACCTGATACAGAGATGGCACAGTTCACATTGCTGTTGCATCTTTGGACACAGTAGCAATGTGAAATTATGCTAATGCACAAGGAGGCATCTTCTGTAAATAGATGTCTCTGGCCTGCTACTGTGATCTATTGTGTCCTAAGAAGCATCATCGCATCAGAAGGATATTGAAGCATGACGCTATCAAACGTGTCATTGTTTAGGATGGTTTTGATGATAAAAAAAATTTAAAAAAATCATACAGAATTGTTAATAGCTGACTGGACTGCATGTTCCTGATAAATATATGGAATTCTCATCCAAGATTCGTTAAATTCCTTTTTCTTTATTGAAGGGAATCCCTCTCAGGTTTGTGTCATTGTCATACAGCAGATACATGAAAAACTAAATAAAAAGATTCAACAATGAGTAGCAATTTATATAAAGGTTGTTTGTGCTATCCATCTGTGTTTAATAGAAATGCTATTATTAATAATAATCATCATCATCATAATTTTATTTATATAGCGCACTTCCTCCAACAGGACTAAAGGATACTTTACAGACATCAAAAACAATGCACAGAATACATAAGATGTAAGTAATACAGTAATAGACAAGCCACACATACAGTGGCGGATTTACCGCTAGGCTACAAAGGCAGCTAACTAGGGCCCGGCCAGGGCCAGATTGCCTAGTGGTAAATCTCCAGTCCTACTGCTCACCACAGGTAGTGCCACCCGCCACTGTCAACCAGCCAGCGCGCCCACACTGGGCATTCAGAGGATCTTCCCCAGCTGGTATCAACACCCCTAACCCCTGCTTTACATAACAATAGGCGCTACTGATGGTACCCCCGTGTAGCCGCAATGGAGCTGCTGCTGCTGCCACGGGTGATAGCAATTTTCCCACCTCCACCAGGCCAGCAGTCAGTGTAAGCCAGCTCAGGCTCTGTCCGCTTGACCCCGGCATTCACATGACCCTCCACAGCCGTGGTGGGTGTCACCCCTCCTGTACCGAACAAGCCACCACTGTTAGTCCACCGCCACGAGCTAGCAAAAATAGCCACTGCAGATAAAAATTAGAAACCCTCCCCTTGCTGGAGCTGCTACTGGAGAGCAGCCCCAGCGACAGCCCCTGCTGCAATGCCCCTCTCCCAACCACACTCCTCCCCCTTCATCCCATCACTTGGCCCGGGTGGTCTATGTGGTCAGTGCTGCGTTGCCTTCATGATGCGGGAGCCACCGCTGAACACAGATGGCATCCTCTGCATTCACTCTGGACAGGTACCGCGGGAGAGTGCCAGCTGTAATGGGCGGGAGTCATCGCAGGACACCAGGGGAAGCGGCTGCAGGCAGACGCTCCTCTGTGGATGTGTTCCAGCTGCCGTCTGCTGTATAGGGAGGCCGCTGGCATCACCATGTGCCCTCACATAATCTTCTGCAGACCTCTCCCTCCCTAATAATAGCCTAATTTTCCTACCCCCCTCTCCTATTCCCTGATGCCTGTCATACAGGATTACCCCATTTGGTGCTGCTGGTATGTTATACACTAAGTGAGGATAATTGTCCCTGTTCCTAGTATATATATTCTGTTTAGCTGGGATATTACCCCTGGATAACCCCACCCACAAAGTGAATCTTCCTATGATATTGTTCCTGCATACCACCCCCTCTATTATATATTCTGTCTAGCTGTGGTTATTGCCCCTGGAACAGTAGTGGATTTACCACTAGGCATCCAAAGCAGCCACAAGGGCCCAGCAGGTTGCAGGGGGCTTGCCGACAAATCATGGAGTCAGGAGGGCATTTCTGATTTAACACGAAAATGTCCAACAGCTAGGCTGGCTGAATATTGCCTGCAGGCTGTCAGTGACTAGATAGCTGCCAGGTGTGATTTTAAGGGTAGCACGGATGGTGTAATGGTTAGCATTACTGCCTCACAACACTCAGGTCATGGGTTCAATTCCCACCATGGTCCCAACAGTGTGGAGTTTGTATATTCTCCCCATACTTGCATGGGTTTCCTCCGTGTACTCCGGTTTGCTCCCACAATACAAAAATATACTGATAGGTTAATTGGCTCCCAATAAAACTAACCCTAGCGTCAATGTGTACAAATGATAGGGAATATAGATTGTAAGCTCCACTGGGGCAGCGACTGATGTGAGTGGCCAAATGTTTTCTGTAAAGTGCTACGTAATATGTGCGCTATATAAATAACTGGTAATAAATTATAATCAATACACTAGTACAGCTACCATCTGCCTGCTGGGAGCGGATTGGGGAGCATACATTGACTGGGGGGGGTGGCATAATAAGCAGGGATCTGTCTTCCACAATTGGTGGTAGGGCAAACTGAGGAGGAGGGCCCCAAATCGGTGTCTTGCTTAAGGCCCCATGAGGTCTAAATTAGAGATGAGCAGTTTCGGTTCTCAGAGAACCGAACCCTACCGAACTTCCCTACCCGAGCCCGGATCCAAGCCCGGCTCGGGTTTTCCCGTCTGACTTGTAAACCAGAACGAGGCAAAATTTCATCATCCCACTGTCGGATTCTCGCGGGGTTTGGATTCCATATAAGGAGCTGCACGTCGCCGCCATTTTCACTGCAGCGTTGGAGAGTGTAGAGAGAGGATGTGTCTCCGTCCTCAGTGTTCTGCATCAGTTCAGTGGTAGTGTCTTGTGCTGCATCAGTCCAGTCACAGTGGTGGTGTCCTCTGCTGCCATATGTCCAGTGCTGCTGTATAAGTCCAGTCCAGTGGTGCCTTGTTGTGCTGCGTCAGTTCAGTGGTGGTGTATTGTGCTGCATCAGTCCAGTCACAGTGGTGGTGTCCTCAGCTGCCATATGTCCAGTGCTGCAGTATAAGTCCAGTCCAGTGGTGCTGTGTTGTCCTGCATCAGTACAGTGGTAGTATCTTGTGCTGCCTCAGTCCAGTCACAGTGGTGGTGTCCTCTGCTGCCATATGTCCAGTGCTGCTGTATAAGTACAGTCCATTGCAGTGGTGCTGTGTTGTCCTGCATCAGTATAGTGGTAGTGTCTTGTGCCTCATCAGTCCAGTCACAGTGGTGGTGTCCTCTGCTGCTATATGTCCAGTGCTGCTGTATAAGTCCAGTGGTACTTCCATATATGTCCAGTGATACTGCCATATATGTCCAGTGATACTGCCGTATATGTCCAGCGGTACTGCCGTATATGTCCAGTGGTACTGCCATATAAATCCAGTGGTACTGGCATATAAGTCCAGTGATACTGCCATATAAATCCAGTCCAGTGGTACTGCCGTATAAGTCCAGTGGTACTGCCATATAATTCCAGTGATACTGGTGTATAATTACAGTGATACTGCCGTATAATTTCAGTGGTACTGGCGTATAAGTCCAGTGTTACTGCCGTGTAAATCCAGTCCAGTGCTACTGCCGTATAAGTCCAGGGGTACTGCCGTATAAGTCCAGTCCAGTGGTGCTGTCTTGTGCTGCATCAGTCCAGTGGTGATGTCTTGTGTTGCCGTAAGTTCAGTGGTGGTGTCCTGTGCTGTATATTATTTACTCCAAATAAAAGGTTTATATACATTACTTATATTATTATCCAAATAATTTTTATAGGGTTTGCCCTGTGTGGTGTAGGGGTACGCTCGCCTGTGCTGCATATTATTATAATAGCTCCAAATAAAAGGGTTATTATTACCCAAATTAATTTTACAGGCTTTGCTGTGTGTGTGTGGTTTAGGGGTATGCTCTCCTGTGCCACCAATATTGTGCGTGTATTACATCTGGGCAAATTCCAGCACGTCCTATGTTGTTTGTGTCGCACACTTGTGTCGCTTAGCTAAGTCATACAGCTACCTCATTGCACCTTTTTTTCTTCTTTGCATCATGTGCTGTTTGGGGCCTAGTTCTTTAAGTGCCATACTGTCTGCAAAGCAGTGACAACCCATAGATGGGCAAGGTGTTTGTTCCGCACACTTGTGTCGCTTAGCTTAGTCATACAGCTACCTCGTTGCACCTCTTTTACTTCTTTGCATGATGTTCTGTTTGGGGCCTACTTTTTAAATCTGCCATCCTGTCTGCCACTGCAGTGCCACTCCTAGATGGGCCAGGTGTTTGTGCTGCACACTTGTGTCGCTTAGCTTAGTCAGTCAGCCACCTTGGTACAACCTTTTGGCCTAAAAACAATATTGTGAGGTGTGAGGTGTTCAGAACAGACTGGAAATGAGTGGAAATGAATGTTATTGAGGTTAATAATACCGTAGGATCAAAATTACCCCAAATTCTGTGATTTTAGCTTTTTTTATGTTTTTTTCAAAAATCCTACAGATCCAAAACCAAAACATGAAAGGGTGGTTTTGACAAAACCAATCCAGATCCAAAACACGAGCATGGAACCAGAACCAAAACCAAAACACAAAACACGAAAAGTGCCGCACATCTCTAGTCTAAATCTGCCTCTGCATACAGACAAAAAAAAATGAAAACGGAGAATGCAAAATAAGCACAATGCAGAGTTGGTGCAGCCATTTTGGGTAATAACGTAAACGGGTTTTATATTCCACCCCCACAAGATACTATATAAGGCAGCCATCTTGGGCGCACTGTGTAGGATTACCCCGGGTGGTGAGCCATAGAAGGAACCAATGCATGTATGGGAAAACTGACACCTGTGTAGTACTATGATAAACCCTGCACTGAAAGATCCACGTGAAGTAGAATAATAGATTGCTGCAAGCAGGGTGTGCAATTACTGGAGGTACACATTACAGGAATATCACACAGTGGGGTGGCAGTATGCTGTAAGAAAAAGAAAGAAAAACAATATGCTAAAAACACATTTTAAGATAACCAATGGAAGAAGGAAAAATTGAGATAGCATATTATTTTGATTAAAGTCTATATGAATGTCTGGTCTTATTGGAGCAGTACAGGTGGGTGTGAGGATGTAGAGAGCACACTTATGTCCAATAGAAATGTCCCTGCTGAGCCTGGTCCTAGTGTTCTCCGCCCTCAGCTCCCTGCTCACTTTGAGTGATAGGCCCAGGGGCAGACCTGATGTTGTAAATAGAGAGCTAGTAGGCCTGGTCCCAGGTGTCACGATCCGGGTTACCGGACGCCATTACCTACTGTTTAGGTGTCTCCTGAAGCTGGCTCAGCGTCCCAGGGCCGGGTCTCAGTTATGCTACTGACATCCTCACTTCACATATCCCCTCTGTCAGACCGCAGGCACTGTCACAGTGAACTCATGAAGCTAGAATGGCTCCGCCCTCCGCGACCTCCGCCGCCATTTCTGCACTTCCAGTACTCAGATGGGCCTGTGTGGCGTCTACTGTCCGTTGCGGCCTCTGCCGCCATCGCTTTGATTCAAATGCGCAAACAAGTCATCATGGCCTTTCTCGTCCGCTGCGGCCTCTCCCGCCAGCTTTGTGTATCGAGTGTGCAAGTTGGCGTCTGTTGCCCTCCGAGGCCTCCGCCGCCATTACTGTATTACTCACGTGGTCCAGCAAGCTAGATTTCCCTCTAGATGCTAGTATGGGCTCAGTCATATTGGTTTCAGTCACATGATACTGTCTTCACCAATCCATTGCTCCGCTGGACTCTGCCTGATTGACCATCTAATCCCTGCCTTGCTGCAGGTATAGACGTCCTGTTTCCAATCCAGGAAGTTGTCAGTGCTTTGGTTGTCATCCCAGTGTTACCAGTCTCCATGCTTGAGGTTGTTTGCATTTACAGGAATTCCAGCTCCTGCTTCCAGCTCCACTAGAGACCCGCACCAGTTAACATCAAGCGGTGCAGCCTAACTCCGCAGTGTCCCTACATTGCCCTCTGCAATTGGCAGTACCCAGACACCGGCTTCCAGCAGCACGCTTCCAGCGGTGCTCTGTCTTCTGTTTACATCGGTGCTCCGCCATCGAACGCTATCAATCATCGGTGCTCCGCCATCGAACATCAACAATCATCAGTGCTCCGTCACCATCTCCATATTTCAACGTTCTCTAGCATCTCTTGTGCTTCTAGCTACTCTCCAGCTACATTGGATCATCAAGCACTCCATTCATATCATCACTTCAGTCCAGTTCCATCCGGTCCACTCAGCAACCAACTCATCTCTCAGTCAATACTACCAGCTTCCAGAGGACCACCTGCTGGTCAGTTCCTGTACTCATTTACCATTCAGCATTAAGGTGTTGGTTAAGGACATTCCATCTCCTAAGTCTAGACGGATACCTATGTCAAAGTCAGAAAAATATCTCTATGCACACTACCATATTTGCACCCCACACAGGTCCGTGCTGCGCATGCGTACGCTCTCCCGTACGTGCGCATACTCACAGTCGCGGGCACCCGCAGGCGCATGGTATGCGTATTTACGGTAGAGTTTATGTGGTTGTAGCGTGCGACTCAATCGTAACATATTTTCAGTAATAATGTATTTTGTAGATCATGGTCCCTTTGATAGATTCTGAAAGTTTGGTTAATATAGAATGTTTATGAACAGAGGAATCCCTCTTTGTTTGATACGAAGGGTCAGACAGGAGTAATACAGTGGTGTTTAGTATCCATCGGAAGAATATTTAATTAGAAATATTCCGGTGTTGGTTTGAAGCAGATCAATCGCTCGTGCGAATAGTTATGGACATAAGAAGTTTATGAACATTTACTTTATTTGCACTTTATTACCCATGCGGCGGGAAACCCAGTTTCCCTCCCACCTGAGCAGTTGGAAATAGTCACAGCCCACCTGTATGAATCAACCTATGACCTTTTGTTATAGTGCGAAGCCGAATTCCTATGTCCAATGAACAATGAGATTGTAGGGACCATTGAATTGTATTGTGCGTGGGGCATAAATAGGCAGGCCGACCGTATCCAGTTCTCTCTCTTCAACGGTTCTCATTGCTGATAATCGGGAGCTGGATATCGAGGCGCATGCGATCGTTCCCCTTGTGCGTAAGTTTTCTCCGTAATCATATTGTCTTACTGTGAGCCATCTCTCTCTCTCTCTATCTCTCTCTCTCTACTCTTTCTCTCGTATTTTCCTTAAATTGTATTGTATTGTATTTCCTGTGTAGTTTATCTGGTTAGTTGGTTTATGTTATATTGTAGTGTATCATTTGTACTGTGATTCTTTTTGCAAGTATAATAGTCATAATACATATAATAGGTTTCGGACCCTAAGCCCAGGTATCTGTGTATTCTTTATAAGGGTTAAGTATTCTCTGAGCGTCGGTGACGCTCAAGCAGCTTTGTAGATAATCAGGTTACACCAGGTTGCACTTACACTCTGTCTCTACACTAAAGTATACTGTGTATCTCACTGTTAAAGGTATAGATATAAAGGTTTAAACGTTGTAAGCGTCTGCACCGCTGGTGATCTCCTCGTGGTCCCGAGCGTACGCTACGCTATAGCGAATCATTACGTTAGTCGGCAGCCAATAGCGTGCCTGCCTGTGATCACTGGGCGTAAGCGAACGTGACGCTTTAGCGTCTCGACTACGGTTGAGCGATCGCTACACAACTTGCGTACCCTTACGGTACTTCTTACGTAGATAGCGTACAGTGTTCTTAGACCTCTTAAAGTGTTTTATATACGTTAAATATTCAGCTTTATCAATTGGCGGCTCGCCCGTCCTTCACATATCTGCACTAGGTAGATCAGCAGACATTATCCCTCAGCAAAGGGCGGGAGGTTGTATCCCTCGTAGTGCTGACAGGATAAGCGTCTGCTTCGCTTAGGTAAAGAGTGCTGAAGGAATCCGGGAACCGGAGGTAAGAACAAAACGCTAGTGTCTTTTAAAACTGTTTATTTTTCTGTCTTGCGTACACACGCACGCACACATATATATATCTGCATTTCTTTTTCTTTTTCATTTTCGTATATCACTCTCCTGTCTGCCAGTTTTTATAGTTGATAGAAGTGCTGAAAGAGAGTTGCCGTTATTTCATAGTTTAAGAGTAAAGGTAATATAGTTAAAAGATAGACAAACACACAGTTTTGCCTGAGAGATAAGGCGAAGTCAGTGTGTTGTGTGGTAGATGATCAAGGATCATCTACATTGATAAAAGTATAAATTGTGTTACGGTGGATCTTTGCTTTGCGTATACGTGTCTCTAACAAAGACTTGCGTACGCAATCCAAAGGCCGACGCACGCAGCGTACGTTACGCAACGGAGCGTCCGGTTACGCCCACGTAGCTCAAGTCACGATAAGTTGATAAATAACGCAAAGCGATAAATAACGCGAGGCGAGAAATAACGCAAGTCTATTTTTGGGTGTCCGAAATTTAATTAACAGATCCTGCTCCTAATTGGTAACACACCTGATCTGAAGAAAAATTTCTGCGCAGAAATAGAAATAGAAAACAAAAGTGTACATGTGATGAGTGAGTGTTTTTACAATTTTTAAAGGTTGAACCACAAGAAAAGTCGAGTACTCGTGAGGTACATGCGTGTAAGTGACGTGCACGGTGGCTAGGGAGGCATCTCTGGTTAAATATACAATTTTGAGCATTAGAGTATAGCAGACCAGGAGGTCATACTGTAACAAGACCAGGAGGTCATACTGTAACAAGACCAGGAGGTCATAACAGACCAGGAGGTCCAGGTACAGCCGACAAGGAAGTCCGCTATACAGTTCACAGGCACAACACCGAAAAGGGTTGGTGCAACACCCATATAGGCCATATAAGCTCTGGCTGAAGGAATTCGCAGTCGTAAGTTTCGATTCCATTGGTCTTTCCGTACATAAGCTTAGTTGTTTGTGTACTGAACGACTGGACTGCACGTAAGTGTGTGCAGTAGTTAGTAATCTGACCTAATACCATTAGAGTAAAGGGGTCACAAACGCTATCTGTACACTCTAACGTGATTTGTGTAATTTTTTTATTTTAAGGGAAGTTCGCTGCTCACTCAGGAACTATCCAACAACCAATAGTTACTGGAAAGAGTAAGTGTTCTTCGGATAACCCTCGCAGGTTCCAGTAAATAGAGGTTCAGGTCGCAGGGGCCCTAGGTCGAGTACGCCAGCACCATATCGGTGTGATCAGGTCGTATTGGTCGGCGTGGGCGAGTGAGTGGGGTACTCGGTAAACCGCCACCGTCAGCCTATTGTTGGCATTTGGTTTTGCGTAAAGGGTTGGCTAAATAAAGCAACAGTTTCGAACTATGGGGGCCACTTGTTCAGGTAGGGGGCGATCAACCTCGGTTCGGGTTGATTCAGTGGTCCGGCCAATTGGGTCGGCCAGGTATATAATGTGTGAGAAATATGGAAGTCACACAGAAACTTTATGTGATGAATGGGAGAGAATGACTGTACATGACGGGGAGAAATTCCCAAGAATAGGGAGCTTCAGCTCAGAAGTGTTACAAAATTTAAGGAGGAGGATATGTCTCATAAAATCAACAAAGAGACGAATCCAGCATTATGATTATTTACAGTTGTGGCAACAGGAAGGTGAGATACAGAGAGGATTGGCTCAGGCGGCGGGATCTGGCTCTAACAGAAAACTGATTGCCACGGCCCCGCCGCCACCATACATATCAGGAGAGAAGTTGATTGCGGAGAAAGACGCACTAAGGTGTAACACAAAATCACTTAGTAACTGTGTAAATGTTAATGATAATGTTAACCCATTAACCCATGCAAGTATTAACCCGTGCAAGTTGTACCCTGTTTTGAACTTTCCTCAGGAGTGTGATCAAGAGGACGAATCGGCAACGATTTCAGCGCTCTCTCTAGCAGCCACCATAGCAGAGACCACAGTAGGCACAGCTCCACCCACGAGATTAGTAAAAGCCCCTAGCGGAGGGATAGGTGAGGTCGTATCAACTGGTAAGTACGGCACCATGCATTATGCTGAAACTATTTCACCACAGCCTGTAGAATCTACACAGAATGAGGTTGTTAGAATTACACCTGTTAGAGTAATAGCAGTGCCAAATGGGAAAACAGACGCATCAGGAGCCACTCCCATTAGGAACATTGCCATGTACACTCCATTTTCCCGAATGGAATTAAGGACCATAGTGTCTGAATTTCCTGACCCTAGAAAAGACTTAGTTGCCAGTCAAAAATACATCAGAGACTTAGGTAACACTGCAGAGCCCAACAATAAAGACTGGCAGATATTGCTGAGAGCATGTTTACCCTCAAATGTCGACGCAACTCAATTTTTAGCTGATTGCGGACTAGATCATGATGTACCTCTTACAGATGTGTACAACCAAGATAATGTGAAAAGAATAAACTTGCAGTTAAAAGAGTATTTCCCAGCAGTAGCTAAATGGAATAAGATATTCTCCATTAAACAGAAGGAGTCAGAGACAGCTGCAGAGTATTTCCACAGAGCATTATTAGAAATGGCAAAATACACAGGCATAGAGGACATTAAAACAGACACAAACCATCGGGAAGTAGCAGTATCGGTACTGATGGATGGTTTAAAAGAATCATTGAAGACTAGGGTACAGACCACACAACCATGTTGGCGAGGTCTGTCTGTGGCTACTTTGAGAGAGGCTGCTATTGATCACGACAGAAACATCACCAGACACAGGGAACAACAAGGTGACAAATTAATGTCAGTAAGTATACAGGCTCTGACCACAAGGCAGCCTTTGTTTGTATCACCAAATCCTGTGGGTAAGTCAAGTATGGTTACTTGTTATTCTTGTCACAAACAGGGACACATGGCACGAGATTGTAGAGTAAAGAATCCACGAAACTCATACCAAACCCCTAGACAACGACATGACACACGACATTGGGAGCAAGGTCCGCAGAAACGGAGTTATGAGCCACATACAGGGGAAACAAAAAGATATCCCCCAAACAGAGACTGGCATGCCTCTGGTAGTTCCCAACTATCTTTCTCACAAGTAGTTGCTGCCAGCGGGATTCAGGGAGGTCACCATACCCAATAGGGGTGTGGCCATACCTGTAATCTGCAGCCAGTAAAATTAATTGCCAATCTTGGAAGTGAACCCGAGATCGCAATTAATGTAGCTGGTAAAACTTTAAACTTTCTTGTAGACACAGGGGCGGCCAAGTCAGTGATAAATTCGACAGTGGGCATGAGAACCACTGGTAGGACAATTCCAGCCATGGGAGTAACAGGAGTAGTCCAGCACTACCCTGTTAGCAAACCAGCCGAGATTACAATAGGGCCTTTGCATACCAAGCATTCCTTTTTGCTGGCTGCATCGGCACCAACTAATCTCCTGGGAAGAGACTTACTGTGTAAAATGGGGTGCGTCATTTATTGTACTCCTGAAGGTGTATTCTTGGACATACCTGAGAAACACGCTCAGGAAGTGCGAGACATGTTAGACTCCCCATCAAAATTAATGTCACATACCATTATGACAAATAGGAATCCATCCCAAATAGAAGAGATGACATCTCAGATACCAGAGTCACTTTGGACAAAAGACGGACAAGACACTGGATTAATGGCAAACGTAGCTCCAGTAGTTGTACAAGTAAAAGATGGTAGGATAGCTCCAAAAATCCCACAGTACCCTCTGAAGCCAGAGGTGGAGTTTGGAGTTTACCCAGTAATAGAGCGCTTGCTACAACAGGGCATTCTGGTAAGAACGTCCAGCACTGCTAATAGTCCCATCTTCCCTGTGAAAAAGAGTGGGGGGAGGGGTTACAGACTAGTGCAGGATCTAAGGGGGATTAACAAAATAGTTGAGAGTCAGTTCCCCGTAGTGCCAAATCCAGCTGTCATCCTAATGCAAATCCCTCCCACTGCCAAATTTTTCACTGTTATTGACCTCTGCTCCGCTTTCTTTTCGGTACCTCTGCACCCTGACAGCCAATATTTGTTTGCATTTACATACAGAGGAGTCCAATACACGTGGACTCGATTACCCCAAGGTTTCATAGATAGTCCAAGTATATTTTCTCAGGCTTTGCATGATTGTTTACAGTCTTTCCAACCAGACAGTGGATCAGTATTGATACAGTATGTGGACGATTTATTACTGTGTTCAGATTCACTGGAAGCATCTCTGAAGGATACGAAACAGCTCCTGTTTCATCTTTCAGACACAGGACACAAGGTGTCCAAAGACAAGTTACAATTATGCCAAACTAAGGTAAAATATTTGGGACACTGTCTAACACAAGGACTGAGACACCTGACCGCTGATAGAATCCAAGCAATTAGAGACATGACTCTGCCACAAACCCAGCAACAGATCAGAACGTTTTTAGGAATGTGTGGGTATTGCCGTAATTGGATCCCAGGGTTTTCCATTTTGGCGTTACCTTTGCAGGAAATGGTCTCCTCAAACAAACCTGATAGGATTTCGCATACAGACGAGTCCGAAACAGCATTTGAGAGACTCAAACAGTGCCTAACGCAGGCACCAGCACTAGGTATGCCAGACTATGGGAAACCCTTTGAACTATACGGAACAGAAAGTGCTGGTTGCGCGGCAGGTGTACTAACCCAAAAACACGGTGATGCCAGTAGGCCAGTTGCATACTACAGCGCTCAGCTAGACACGGTAGCGCGATCCCTCCCCACATGCTTGCGAAGCGTTGCTGCGATAGCATTGCTAGTGACAAAAAGCGAAGATGTCGTGCTAGGCCACAACCTCACAATCCATACGCCACATGCAGTATCAGCCTTATTGAATTCTGCCCAAACCAGACACGTCTCATCAGCGAGATTTACAAGATGGGAATTGGCACTAATGGCCCCCGTAAACATCACCATAAGGAGATGCAGTGCATTAAATCCTGCAACGTATCTCCCAGGTGTGCCTGGTCAGGCACAAAGGGTGGAAGGTGAGAGTGATGGGGAAGGAGGATTTAATACAAAGGAAGATACACATGATTGTATGGAATATTTGACCCAAAATTTTACCGCAAGGCCTGACATCAGTGACAACCCACTGGAAGATGCAGAACTCACGTTCTACACGGACGGTAGTTGTCACAGACAGTCAGACTCGGGAGACTTGTGTACTGGATACGCAGTCGTAGATGACCAAGACACCATATAAGCGGAACCGCTAGGCCCACCTCACTCAGCCCTGGTTGCTGAACTGGTCGCCCTAACCAGAGCATGTGAATTGGCTAAGGGTAAGTCAGCCAATATCTACACCGATTCTAGATACGCATTCGGGGTAGTCCATGATTTCGGAGCCCTATGGCGCCTCAGAAATTTCATGACGGCAGCTGGTACACCGGTAGCGCATGCAGCTCACATAAAAAGGCTTCTAACAGCGATACAGGAACCCGACAGAGTGGCTGTTATCAAATGTAAAGCACACACATATAGCCAAGACCCGGTATCACTTGGTAACAGCCGAGCAGACGAAGCTGCTAAGTTAGCAGCTGCTACCCCCATACAGACAGACACCACACAATTGATGGTATTCAATACCATTAACACACAGAAGTTGTGTGAAATGCAAAATTTGTGTTCCACACAGGAAAAGGCAGTCTGGAAGGCAAAGGGATGTGGCCAGGAGTCTTCAGGACTCTGGACGGATGGACATGGTAAACCAGTGGCCCCCAGAGCATATCTTCCATGTCTGGCTGAAGCAGCTCACGGGCTGACTCATCTAGGCAAGGAAGGAATGTGCAAATTGGTAAGAGCCTATTGGTGCGCCCCAGGATTCTCCTCTCATGCGAGTAAAAGAGCAATGTCATGCCTTACCTGTTTGAGAAAGAATATTGGAAAGGCAATACCTACAGAACCATCCCATATCCCACCTGCCGGGGGCCCTTTCCAGGTAATACAAATTGATTTTATACAATTACCCCCTTGTCGGAATTTGAAATATGTACTTGTTTGTATAGATGTTTTCTCGAATTGGGTCGAAGCATTTCCTGCAGCTACAAATACCGCTATGTTTACAGCTAAGAAAATTGTGCAGGAATTTGTATGTAGATATGGTATCCCTAGAATAATCGAAAGTGATAGGGGTACCCATTTTACAGGTGATGTCTTTCAAGGAATGTGTAAGTTGATGGGAATTGATAGCAAGCTGCACACTCCGTACCGTCCACAGGCGAGTGCGAAGGTCGAAAGAGTGAACAGCACTATTAAAAATAAATTGAGTAAAGTGATGGCAGAGACAGGATTGACATGGCCAGAAGCTTTACCCATTGTACTGTACAGTATCAGAACCACTCCCAGGTCCCCTCTTAATCTGTCTCCCTTTGAAATCTTGTTTGGTCGACAACCGCATGCCATGATTAACCCTCAGGATGATTTGAAATGTAACAATGAAGTAACTGTAAAGTACTTGATTAACATGAGTAAACAGTTAAGGAATCAAAATGATAGTCTGAAGTTGGTGATTCCTGATCTACCAGATAGTAATTGTCA
Organism: Pseudophryne corroboree; assembly: GCF_028390025.1. NCBI lineage: Eukaryota > Metazoa > Chordata > Amphibia > Anura > Myobatrachidae > Pseudophryne > Pseudophryne corroboree. The sequence goes on from NC_086450.1 coordinate 277,867,839, forward strand.
TGACATTGAACCTGGGGATTATGTAATGATACGGAATTTTCTACGCTCAGGTTGCCTTATTGACAGATGGGAAGGACCATACCAGGTCTTATTGACTAGCACTACGGCATTTAAGGTTGCTGAGAGAGAGACTTGGGTCCATTCATCCCACTGCAAGAAGGTTGCTGATCCAGAGAAGTCCCGTGATAAGGAACAGACGGTAGAGGTTGTATCACTGGAGTGTCTGTTCCAGGAGGACTGAGGCGGCACCTGAGCCTTGAAGACCGAGAGCTGTTGTCGACTCCCCACTCCCTTTTATTATTTTCCTCCACTTCCCATCCCCTCTCCCTTGAAAATTCTTTTTCCCCTTTCTCATTTTTCTTCGTTTCCTCCTCAAAGATGGACTTGCCCCAAGAGACTGTGATCCGGATTTTCCTGTTGACCATGATGTTGACCAGAGCAGTCTGTTCCGGCGAGAGTACCATGGAGGTCGAGAGAGGTTCTGGAATGGGTTCTGATGATAAAGATGGAGGCGTAGTTTTCCAAGATCAACCTAACCAACAAGCAAAGGCGAGTATCAGAAAACGATCCGATAGCATTGATCATAGAAGAAATTGTGACGGATTGTTAGCTGAAGAAAACTGTATCTGTAGGCTCTGTAACAATGTCATTGAGGATGGGTGCATAAAGAAATGCCAATCCAGTTTTAATATCCATATGGACCGGCATCCATTGAGTGATTATCACTCCTTAGTGGGTAATGTATTAAACAAAACAGATTGTTGGGTATGCTCTCAAGTACCTCAGGGTCATAGCAAATCAGGACTAGTACCATTTCCTTTAACGATAGGGGAGGTACTTGAGTTAAATGGTGGGAGACCGGTGGACCGGAGGTTTAATATCTCCAGCCCTCCTAGTTTGAAGCTCCACCAATACCACGTGGATAGATCCCTATTTTGTTTTAACATCTCCAATCCCAGAAAGCCGGGAAATTGGGAAGTATCATGGAGTAACCACACCATGACCTTTTCACATAGAGCAGATAGAATGCCTACAGATACAGAGCTTGTACGCCACATAGCCAGTAGAGGAAAATCTTTCCGGTATAGATACACCTTAGGAAATAGGATTACTAGAGTTGGAGAAGTATCACCAGGATACTGTGCACATATCGTACAACCTGATACGTGCATTAAGCAGATGGAAGAATTAGGGCTAGGAGATTTCACCTGGAAGGTGTGTAATATGGTAATGTCTTTCTCCGTCCCATATGTTCTCCCCGATGATGCATATTTCATATGCGGGAGAAAGGCGTACAAGTGGCTTGCCCCAAACTCTGAAGGATTGTGTTATATTGGAAAAGTATTGCCTGAAGTAATGACTGTAACACATGATAAAATGAAAGACATACATCGTGGTGCCCAAGCTCCTTATACTCACACCCACTACGAGCACGTTGTTAAAAGGCACCTGATAGAGAAGACAGAGCATCCGGCCTCTGATCTGATAAGTGAATCCACCGGGATTCAATTCTTAATCGCGTTAGATTTCACCCGCACCGCTAGAGGAATGCTGAATTATAAATACATATCGGCGCTCGCAAATTTGTTAGACAATATCACTGAAATGTATGATGACACGTTTAGATATACGGGAAGGGAACTTCAAGCTTATAAAACAGAACTGGTGCAGCATAGAATGGTTCTTAATTACCTCACAGCAGTGACAGGCGGATATTGTGTTACATTGGCAACACAGTACGGCGTGAAATGTTGCACGTATATCACGAATAGCACAGAGGATCCGGTCGAGGTCATAGACCAAAAGATGGACGATATTCTCCAATTGAAGTGGGAATTTCGCCGAAAACACAATCTCACTCTTGCTGCTGTAGGTAATGAGCTGACTGGTTGGGTGTCATGGTTGAACCCGTGAAATTGGTTCTCCGGTTTGGGAGACTGGGCTCAAGGAGTCATAATGGATGTTGGGAAGTTTCTCCTATGTATCTTAGGTGTTATCATAACGATCGGTTTGATATTTAGATGCGGTCAGGCTTTAATGAGGTGCAATCGTCGTACTAAGGTAATGAGTTTAAGGAGTGAGGAAACTGTAATTAACCTGGATTTGATTTATGACCCAATGATAGAAACAATGATGTGATGAAAATGCGATTTCTACGGTCCGTTTCTTTCACCTGTTTTTCTGGTTTTTCTCCAAGATAAAAAGACCCCCTTGGACGAGGAAGTCGACGAGACGCTATACAGACAACAGATAGACCAAAGAAGAAGTTTTGACCACTTGAGATATGGACACTTGATGAACTTTGCCATCGATCCCCAGTTTCCCTAGAATTCTTAAACTTACGCTAGCCCAACATTTTTTGTAAATCTAATGGCATTGACAAAGCTTTTTGCTCACACCTAATGGGCAACACAGCGCAAAGAAGACGACTTTCAACTGATACCGAACAAAACTTCAACCGACAGATGTACATTAACCTGACATAGAATACCACCGCATTTACCGTAATTATGTCTTTTCTTCATTTCTACAACCCTCAGGTAATGACACACATAGTATAGGGAATACAGGCACAGATATCAGCAATCACATATTCCCCCATTCATGTATCATCAACTAAAATGTGCTCCCCATTTTGTTCAAAATCCGAAAAGAGCTCGGTAAAGTTTGACAGCCCATCCACAGACCCGTACCACGGGATAAGAAGGAATTCAAATGTATACTTCGCAATACCTCGAAGCTTGATTTACAACACGTACGGCACGATGATACATGACCCCCCAAACACGGATTCATACACACATGCTTCTGCTATCTCACTAGGTCATACCCTCTTCACACCTACTCCTCTCTCCTCCCTTACCCAACCATGGAAATGAATTAACCCCTAACATATATTTTTCTCCTTTTGAAATGTTTTCAGGAAGTGGCAGTTATTATTGACTGCCAAAGGGTGGACTGTCAAAGTCAGAAAAATATCTCTATGCACACTACCATATTTGCACCCCACACAGGTCCGTGCTGCGCATGCGTATGCTCTCCCGTACGTGCGCATACTCACAGTCGCGGGCACCCGCAGGCGCATGGTATGCGTATTTACGGTAGAGTTTATGTGGTTGTAGCGTGCGACTCAATCGTAACATATTTTCAGTAATAATGTATTTTGTAGATCATGGTCCCTTTGATAGATTCTGAAAGTTTGGTTAATATAGAATGTTTATGAACAGAGGAATCCCTCTTTGTTTGATACGAAGGGTCAGACAGGAGTAATACAGTGGTGTTTAGTATCCATCGGAAGAATATTTAATTAGAAATATTCCGGTGTTGGTTTGAAGCAGATCAATCGCTCGTGCGAATAGTTATGGACATAAGAAGTTTATGAACATTTACTTTATTTGCACTTTATTACCCATGCGGCGGGAAACCCAGTTTCCCTCCCACCTGAGCAGTTGGAAATAGTCACAGCCCACCTGTATGAATCAACCTATGACCTTTTGTTATAGTGCGAAGCCGAATTCCTATGTCCAATGAACAATGAGATTGTAGGGACCATTGAATTGTATTGTGCGTGGGGCATAAATAGGCAGGCCGACCGTATCCAGTTCTCTCTCTTCAACGGTTCTCATTGCTGATAATCGGGAGCTGGATATCGAGGCGCATGCGATCGTTCCCCTTGTGCGTAAGTTTTCTCCGTAATCATATTGTCTTACTGTGAGCCATCTCTCTCTCTCTCTATCTCTCTCTCTCTACTCTTTCTATCGTATTTTCCTTAAATTGTATTGTATTGTATTTCCTGTGTAGTTTATCTGGTTAGTTGGTTTATGTTATATTGTAGTGTATCATTTGTACTGTGATTCTTTTTGCAAGTATAATAGTCATAATACATATAATAGGTTTCGGACCCTAAGCCCAGGTATCTGTGTATTCTTTATAAGGGTTAAGTATTCTCTGAGCGTCGGTGACGCTCAAGCAGCTTTGTAGATAATCAGGTTACACCAGGTTGCACTTACACTCTGTCTCTACACTAAAGTATACTGTGTATCTCACTGTTAAAGGTATAGATATAAAGGTTTAAACGTTGTAAGCGTCTGCACCGCTGGTGATCTCCTCGTGGTCCCGAGCGTACGCTACGCTATAGCGAATCATTACGTTAGTCGGCAGCCAATAGCGTGCCTGCCTGTGATCACTGGGCCGTAAGCGAACGTGACGCTTGAGCGTCTCGACTACGGTTGAGCGATCGCTACACAACTTGCGTACCCTTACGGTACTTCTTACGTAGATAGCGTACAGTGTTCTTAGACCTCTTAAAGTGTTTTATATACGTTAAATATTCAGCTTTATCACCTATTATTACCACACCCAGTACGATCTGCAATTCTGCCATAACTACAGGAACTGTGTATTGCATTATTTTTATTATTTCTACCGTTGCAGATGTTGTACCACATGAACAGTGCTTGAATAAACCTTTTAACTATACTTCTGTTGTCGTGGTCACGCCTTCCGGCTGGGGTACTGCATGTCTAAGAGTCCCATACTACCACCCAGGTTTAATTATACCTCAGCCCCTACAACTGAGGCTTGTGACACCAGGGTAGCGACTAGATCCTCTTCAGTAAACTGGTGACAGATGCCATCATGAATGCATACATACAGATGTGTCCACTATTACCTTTCTGAAAAAAGTATCATGGCCTGCCGTTCATGGCACGAGATAAGCTTTCCTCTTAAGATATACACGGCAAGCCATGTGTATCTCCTCTGAAATATAGTGCAGTACCACTTTTCAGACAGCAGGTGGCATTTTCAGAAACTGAGCAAGCAGAAAGTCTGATAAAGAGATTCTAGAGGGAGTAGTTCAGACTTGATTCTAGCAGCATTTTATTTGCAAATGGGCAAAACCATGGGGGTCGTTCCGAAATGATCGCACGCTAGGTTGTTTTGCAGCATTGCGATCAGGTCGAAACTGCACATGCGTATGCACCTCAATGCGCATGTGCGTCGTACGGGTACAAAGCGGATCATTGCTGAGCAATGGATTTAACGAAGAATCGATTCACACAGCAGATCGCAAGGAGATTGACAGGAAGAGGGCATTTGTGGGTGGCAACTGAACGCTTTCTGGGAGTGTTTGGAAAAACGCAGGCGTGTCCAAGCGTTTGCAGGGCAGGTGTCTGACGTCAATTCCGGACACGAACAGGCTAAAGTGTTTGCCCCGAATTTACATCAGACACCCACCCTGCAAACGCATAGACACACCCGCGTTTTTCCAAACACTCCCAGAAAACGGTCAGTTGACATCCACAAATGTTTTCTTCCAGTCAATCTCCTTGCGATTGTCTGTGCGAATGGATTCTTCATTAAATCCATTGCTCAGCAACGATCCACTTTGTACCTGTGCGACGCGCCTGCATATTGCGGGGCACACACATGCGCAGTTATGTCCTGATCGCAGCTCAGCAAAACAACCTAGCGTGCAATCAGGCCTGCATGACCCCCATGGTTTTGCCCATCTGCTAACAAAATTGCAGCTATGGGGGGGTCATTCCGAGTTGATCGTAGCCCTGCAAAATTTTGCAGGGCTACGATCAGGAACAGAGACATGTGGGGGATGCCCAGCACAGGGCCAGTCCGCCCTGCAGGTCAGTTACGCGCCCCCCCCCTTGCAGAAGTGCAAAAGTATTGCACAGCGGCGATGTTTTTGTACTTCAGGAGTAGCTCCCGGCCAGCGCAGCTTTAGCGTGCTGGCCGGGAGCTACTCATTACTACACGGCCTGCAGCGGCTGGTCAGCAGCAGCGATCGGGTCAGAATGACCCCCATGAGCCGTATGTGCAGGGCAATTTATCCATCATGCACACGGGAATATCAGCTGCAGCAGCTGATTGTGAAGTATTAATATTTTTCCAATACATCTCTCATACTAACTTCCAACATGTACCTGGCTCAATGTTGCCTATATGTTTAAAAAAATCTTTTTCCTTGTGATTGATAATGTGCTGATGAATAGTTCATACAAACTCCACACAGAGATTCAATATAGAAATTATGATACTAACTAGAAGGCACTATTGATACTTGTCATTTTTTGCAATTGTTTGGTGGTTAAGGTGCGAGTAGAGAGAATTTTTGGTATTTCAATACCACATATATTTCACTGGGATCCGGTCTGAAGATCGACAGTGTCTGCCATACAAGTGGGTGCTGCGTCTGTCTGCCACAAATCGGTCCAGTGCTGAGGCTGTGTTGCCATAATAAATCACTGGGTGCTCTGTCTGCCATACAAGTGGGTGCTGTGCCTGTCTGCCACAAATCAGTCCTGTGCTTGGGCTGTGCTCCATAATAAGTCACTGGGTGCTCTGCCTGCCATACAAGTGGGTGAAGAAACATGAGACCCAGGGCCTGATCAGCCATAAGCCTGCAGCCGGAATGGCTGAGTCCTGGGGGGGCACCGGCACAATAGATGCTTAGGCTCTACCTACTACTGGAAGCTGCAGATTCCATGCAGACAGTATGGAAGACGGCCCTTATAGGAGACAGATGCCAGGGGTATTACTAGACCATTACCCAGCGCTACCCAGAATGAGCATGTAACCCCCTGGCTCTAAGCATATAACCCCTATGGCAAAAAGCATATGTAACCCCTGGCAACGAGCATGTAACCCCTGGCAACGAGCATGTGACCGGGTCAGACTTCCGGTCAGCAGAATCAAGGATGCCGGTGGCTTCTCCTCCCACCTCTAGCCACCAACAGCACCGTGGGCAGCAACATGGACATCCATATGTGCAGGGCAATTTATCCATCAGGCACACGGGAATATCAGCAGTGGCAGCTAATTGTGAAGTATTAATATATCTCCAATACATGCGGGAGTGCCAGTAGTGTCCTCGGTGCAGAGGTGTAGGTGGTGTAATCAGTGCAGGGGGGCTGGCAGTATCCCCAGTGCAGGAGTGTCAGTAGTGCGGGAGATGTCCTCCTTGCACTTGGTTGATGGTACCGTGGACACTTCTGGCACTCCCGCACTGAGGACACCTCAGCAGGAAGCGTCCTGCTATGCAAAACCATTCACTCCCGCTGACATCGCTAGGCAGGCGGAAAATCACTCAGTATGTATGCGCTGAGTGGTTTTCTGCCCAGCGATATCGGTGATCACACGGGCTCAGCAAGATCACTCAGCACACAGAGCTGCACCAGCGATGTGTGCTGAGCGATCTGTCACTGCCCGTGTTTGCAATAGAGAAAACATGGGTGATGACTAGATCTTTCAAGCATGCAGGGACGCACATCACTATCGCTATAGTCCATACACACATAGCGATTTGTGCTGTATTTCTAAGTGACTCAGCAAATCAATTAGAAAAGCAGCCCAAATTGCTATGTGTGTGTGATTGTATTCAGGTCGTTCTGATGTTCAGTATTGCCAGCTTTAGAGTCCAGTTCTTAATTGTGTAGGTGTGAAAATCTCAGTGTGAGAGGCCTTTGAAGTAGATTCCTTGGGGAATAGAGATACAGCACAGTAACATGTATTCTGGGTGGGGGAAGGGCTGCTGTCCTGGAATTTGAAATAAACAGTAAACTTTTAGCAATTCAGAGCCTCAGTTTATTAATGCAAAAATTGGAGTTATTTGTTACTCAGAGCACAGAGGTGAACGAAGTCTAAAGTGACATTAAAGAATAAGTTAATTAAAACCTAATAGTGCTACAAGGTAACGGAACATATTATAAGACTTTGCAATGATAAAATAATTCCAACTAAATAGTATAAATATACTGTAAGTTAGACAAAACTGAATGCAATCACTTGGATGCTTTGTACAATCCATACACAATTACAGTATACAGTGTTGCAGAGGTGACTACTTTTTTTTTTTAAACAATTTTCAAGATTGCATAACAAATGTAATACTAGGGTGAAGTACATGTTACAGATAAAATATAACAAATTAATTAATTTAAGCAGGTAGTCTAATTTTGATATTTCAAGCATTTGCAGAAAGGATGAGTACGATAGGTAAAGGGCCCTTTATGCAAATTCTATGCATTATTCGTTTGCGTACTGTCTTTTTTTATGTGTCGACATATGGCCTGTCGACCAATATTGGTCGACCTAATGACTGCTGACCTTCTTTTTGTCGACAATATGATCCATTCCAATTACATGCAGCTGGCTTGTCCATTTCTTTCTATAATCACTGGCAGCACAGAAAATAAATGGTCTACATAATTATTACAGGTCTCCAATGTAAGTACGTTTTTCCAAAATGTATTGATGCCATCAATCAGTTGCTCTTTTGTCCTTGGCTTACATTGAGAACGAATATAACTTTTCATTTGAGACCACACTAGCTCGATAGGATTCATGTCCGGTGATCTGTGAAAAGTCAATAAAGGGAGAGAATTTAAAAATGGAATATTTGGCATTTCATGCTTTACAGTGCGGGAGGTGTCCTCAGTCCATGAGTGCTAGCAATAGGTGTGCCGGCAGGGCAGGGGTGTCGGCAGTGCAAAAGGTGTCCTCATTGCAGGAGTGCCGGCAGTGAGGGCGGTGTCCTCATTGCAGGAGTTCAGGGGTGCCAGCAGTGTGGGAGTGCCGGAAGTGTCCTCAGTGCAGGGGTGTCGGCAGTGTCGGCAGTGCAGGAGGTGTCCTTAGTGCAGGAATTCTGGCAGTATCCCCAGTGCAGGAGTGTCAGCAGTGCAGGCAGTGCCGGTGGTGTCCTCAGTGCAGGGGTGTCGGCAGTGTCGGCAGTGTGGGAGTACTGGAGGTGTCCTTAGTGCAGGAGTGCAGGGGTGTCGGCAGTTTGGGAGTGCCAGAAGTGTCCTTGGTGCAGGGGTTCCAGCAGTGTTGGCAGTGTGGGAGGTGTCCTCAGTGCAAGAGTTCAAGGGTGCTGGCAGTGTCGGCAGTGTGGGAGTGTCTGAAGTGTCCTCGGTGCAGGGTGCCAGCAGTGCGGGAGGTGTCCTCAGTCTAGGAGTGCTGGCAGTATCCCCAGTGCAGGTGTGCCGGCAGTGTCGACAGTGCGGGAGGTGTCCTTAGTGCAGGAATTCTGACAGTATCCCCAGTGCAGGAGTGTCAGCAGTGCAGGCAGTGCCGGTGGTGTCCTCAGTGCAGGGGTGTCGGCAGTGTCGGCAGTGCGGGAGTACTGAAGGTGTCCTTAGTGCAAGAGTTCAGGGGTGTCGGCAGTTTGAGAGTGCCAGAAGTGTCCTCGGTGCAGGGGTTCCAGCAGTGTTGGCAGTGTGGGAGGTGTCCCCAGTGCAGGAGTTCAGGGGTGCTGGCAGTGTCGGCAGTGTGGGAGTGTCGGAAGTGTCCTCGGTGCAGGGGTGCCAGCAGTGCGGGAGGTGTCCTCAGTCTAGGAGTGCTGGCAGTATCCCCAGTGCAGGTGTGCTGGCAGTGTCGACAGTGCGGGAGGTGTCCTCATTGCAGGAATTCAGGGGTGCCGGCAGTGTGGGATTGCCGGAAGTGTCCTCGGTGTAGAAGTGCCGGCAGTGCGGGAGGTGTCCTCAGTCCATGAGTGCTAGCAATAGGTGTGCCGGCAGGGCAGGGGTGTCGGCAGTGCAAAAGGTGTCCTCATTGCAGGAGTGCTGGCAGTGAGGGCGGTGTCCTCATTGCAGGAGTTCAGGGGTGCCAGCAGTGTGGGAGTGCCGGAAGTGTCCTCTGTGCAGGGGTGCCGGCAGTGTCGGCAGTGCAGGAGGAGTCCTCAGTGCAGGAATGCTAGCAGTATACCCAGTGCAGGAGTGTCGGCAGTGCGGGAAGTGCCGGCGGTGTCCTCAGTGCAGGGGTTCCAGCAGTGTCGGCAGTGCGGGAGTACTGGAGGTGTCCTTAGTGCAGGAGTTCAGGGGTGTCGGCAGTGTGGGAGTGACAGAAGTGTCCTCGGTGCGAGAGGTGTCTTCAGTGCAGGTGTGCTGGCAGTATCCCCAGCGCAGGGGTGCCAGCAGTGTCAGCAGCCAGGGGTGCCGGCAGTGTGGGAGTGCCGGAAGTGTCCTCGGTGCAAAAGTGCCGGCAGTGTTGGCAGTGCAGGAGGTGTCCTCAGCGCAGGAGTGCTGGCAGCATCCCCAGTGCAGGGGTGTCGGCAGTGTCGGCAGTGCCGGCGGTGTCCTCAGCGCAGGGGTGCCGGTGACTTACTTACCTGCTGCAACGTTTTCAGCCTGTTCGGTCCTGGCTGTAACGTCAAACACCCGTCCTGGACACACCTGCGTTTCTCTCACCATGCCTGCATTTTTATTACCACTCCCCGAAAACGGCTGCAAACGGTGAGTTGATGCCCAGGAACCCCCTCCGCCTGTCAATCTTCGTGCGATCGTTGCAGCGATCGCTTTTTTCGGTTCCAGCGTCGTTGCCCGGCGACGGCCGTGCGTGCGCATAGCGACGGTCGCGCATGTGCAGTAGGGACCCGATTGCAGCTGTGCGAACGACGACACGCTGCGATTGGGTCGTAAGTCCAGAACTACTTAGAAACTGCACAACATTTTTTACCATATCAGGCCTGCACAAGTGATCAAAGCCTTGCTATGGGAAAAAAACAACCTCCATAGGCGGAGGTTAGTTAGTCGCACGGGCTACAAAAAGCAGCTTCGTCTAATCAACTCGTAATGAGGCCCTTTATTTGGAAATATTTTATCATTGCAAAATCTTATAATATGTTCTTTTACTCTATAGCACTAAGGTTTTTATTAACTTATTATTTAATTTCACTTTAGACTTCATTCACCTCTGTGCTTTGAGCAACATATTGTATAGTAAGCAGGGACGTGCCCACCGCACTACACTGATAGTAACATCCCCCAGCCAGGATAAAATCTGTACCCCCCAAGGAGTCTACTTCAAAGGCCTCTCACACTGAGATTTTCACACCTACACAATTAGCAATTAGACTTTAATGCTGGCCATACTGATTACAGTGTCTATTTAACAGCAATGTTAGTGCAAAGCTATGTTACGTGATGCACTGGCCACCCAGTGGTGAAACTATAAATTGTCATGAATTGTCACGGCACAATATGACGGCACAAAAACACAAGGAATATATGTCATGCCAAATTTACTACCATGGCTCTGTTTTCAGAAAGGTAATAGTGGACACATCTGTATACAGTATAACTGTGTTCAGTGTTTGCAATATATGTATTTATTCTGTAAATTATTATACATACTGCATAGTCATTTTGGACTTGAGTAGCCTGAACACGGATGCTCCAGGTATCAAACATTTGTTTTTTTCTTTATTGTTCCTCTTCTGATGTCACATCAAGATCATACTGTACATACCTCAGTTTCTTTCTAGGTCACTAAACTAAAACAAGGAATTATTGCGTTTGATGTACTGACAATATTACAAATTTTACCTTAATCCATAGAATGTGTTTGCAGTAATTCCATTTAACGAGAAACTTGCTTAAAATAAAAATGTTTGACTGTATTCTAATAAAATACACCTTATAATACCAACAATTATAATAACAACAATTAATATCACATAAAAATGTTTGCAGATTCTGCACGCTGATTACTAAATAGCGACAACGTGTTTCCTTTCAATAAAGGCAAACACATACCAATAATGGAGGTAGTTGTAATGTTACAAATGTATGCACACACAGTAGGATACTGAAGTCCTGCAATATGTTGTCGAAGTCGGAAAATATTACAGTACACACATCATGTACAAACACCACATAGATGGCCTCAGTGCGTGTACTTATTTGGCCGTGCGTGCACAAATTCACAATTTGCGTATGGTCGCTCCCGTGGTCCTGCGTATTAGCGCGTGGTATGAGTAATTACAGTGGAATTTGTACTCGTATGGAAAAGCCACAAAGACATATCATATATCTAATCCATATATTGCATAAATCACCCACTGTCTGCTTTCTCTTCTAATAGCATGAAGATGGGTCACACATAAATTATACTCCCATAGACTCAAATACAATGGCCTTATTTACACAAAGCTTTGAAATCCTATGAAGAAGGCAAATACCAGCGCCGTAACTACCTGTGTGCCAGGTGTGCCTGGCACACAGCGCAGTTACCCTGAGGGCGCACGGATAGCGGCATGTAATGAGTCAAATTGACTCATTACATGCCGCCTGTTGTGTGCCGTGTGCCGCGCTGGAGGAGAGCAGCAGCGCCGGAGGCAGAGGAGGAGGGAGGGGGACTGGTGCCGCAGCAGCGCTATGTCATTGGTAGTAGCGCCGCTGCAGCACTCCCCTCTCCTTACGTATTGGATGCCCTGCGCTGCTGTCAGTGGCGTCGGAATGGGTGGGGAAAGGGGCCAAAAACATGAGAGGTGCCGGCCAGGCCCGTACCCAACACGCGGGGTACGCGGCTGCAATCTGCATAGAGCGCCAGATGATGAAAGCGCTGCCGCAGATACCCGCAGCCACGCCCCCCTCCTGCTTATTGTCCTCCCGCGATCGCGGGTGCACAGTATCTCCCATCACTCTCCCTCCCCCTGCTCATGGATGCCCAGTCACCATCCGCGATCGTGGCACAGTCTCCTACCGCGAAGCTCAATGACTTCCCACTCCCGCAATCGCGGGTGCACAGCGCCCGCCTCCCGCTATCGCGAGTACACAGCACATCCCCTGGAGGCAGCATTGGCCCAACGCAGGCTGGACCGACTCCGCAGAGCACCAGCAGTGGAGCCCAGAGGTGAGCAGCACTGCATATCTGGTGCTGGGGGCATGTGTGTGTCAGGCACTGTGGGGGCATATGCGTATCTGGCGCTGTGGGGGCATGTCTGGTGCTGGGGGGGCATGTGCATTTCTGGTGCTGTGGGGGCATGTGCATATCTGGCGCTGTGGGGGCATGTGCGTATCTGGCGCTGTGGGGGCATGTCTGGCGCTGTGGGGGCATGTGCATATCTGGGCCTGGGGGGCATGTGCGTATCTGGCGCTGTGGGGGCATGTCTGTCGCTGTGGGAGCATGTGCGTATCTGGCGCTGTGGGGGCATGTGCGTATCTGGCGCTGTGGGGGCATGTCTGGCGCTGTGGGGGCATGTGCGTATCTGGGCCTGGGGGGCATGTGCGTATCTGGCGCTGTGGGGGCATGTCTGTCGCTGTGGGAGCATGTGCGTATCTGGCGCTGTGGGGGCATGTGCGTATCTGGCACTGCTCTCTTTCCTCTACCTCTCCCTAACACTCCTCTCTCTCTCCCCCTAACACTCTCTCTCCCTAACACTCTCTCCCCTCTCTCTCCCTAACACTCTTTCCTCTATCTCTCTCTCTTCTGCCACAATGTGTAAAAAGGGGGATTGGCTGCCATAATGTGTAAAAAGGGGCTCTACCTGGTGTAGTGGCGCTACTGTGCGGCGTAATTTGAATAATAGAGACTACTGTGCACCGTAGTTTGGATTGGTATTATTTTGTAGCCACGCCCCTTCCCCATGAAGCCACGCCCCTATATATTTTTTGCGCGCCTGCGGCGCACACTGCCCCTATCTTCCATAGGGGGGGAGCGCCAATGCCGTTTCTTGCACACAGCGCTAATATGCCTAGTTACGGCACTGGTTTACCCCTATTGTTCCCAGTATCTGTCATAGACAATAAATACTGGATTGTCATTGTCTTATCTGAGGACAAGACAAACAAGAAAGACAATATCCAGGAACCTAGGTTGGCTGAAGAGAAACTCAATTAGCAATAGCTAACAAAATTACAAACCAGACATTTAGAAATCTGAGGTAATAACATTCATAGTCTAAACTTTTGGAGATATATATATATGATTATGTGTGTTTATCGATATATATGGATATATGTATATCTTGAGGATGGAAATAGATAATCATATCATGTGTGGGATCATATTGTTCAGAGTCACGTAAACATTAATCTGGTAGGAATAAGAATATTATCATATATTACAACATTAAGTTATTAATAATACCAGATTTATGTATGATTAATGTGATGGGTTTAACTGGTCATGGGGCTGGAACTCAGATGCAAACAACAGAAATCACATCTCAAGTCTTAGCCATTGCCCACCTCTTGAGCTGACCAATGATCCCTGGTGCACAGGATATGTCCCACCCCCGAACCAATAGAAGAAGAGCACACAGTGTCTATTGTATTATGTTTTGATCCACTGTATAAAAAGCCAACTGCATGCCAGGTCACTGTCATAGACTCTGAAGGTCATCTACCTTGATGACTGAGGAGCAGACTGGGAAGCACAGGTGAAACCAAAAACGTATGTACCATTGACTGTAGCCATTTTTCTATTGTATTGTATTGTATTGTATTGTTTATATTGTAACCCCCTGCAAGTAAAGAACCATTTGTGGGTTAGACCCCAACATAGTTTTGAATTCCAATTGGTGTCATGTCCCATTTCCTTGCTAAGGTTTAAAGTGTATTTACAGCCACTTGGGCTGCTGCATTGTGCTAACAGCGTATAGGCCTGTGTACACAAACTGTGTAGTCACTATGCCCTTTCGGCATACGTACGCAGAGTGCGTACACTGTACGATCTCGTGTACGTAAGATTTGAGAACAAAATAAGGGTGAAAGGTTAATTACAGCGGCCGCAGCAGCTCAATATTAAAATGTATTAAGTGTGTTTAAAGTATAGCTTTTAGTCCAGTATGTAAATCAACGTTTACATTTGGGGGCTCGGATCTGGTTTTCACATGCTCACAGCCTAACAGATCATAGCAGACTTAATCTATCAGCAAAGGGTGGAAATTTATCTTACGTAACCTTTTCCTGGTCGATAGATGTTCTGAAAACCCTATTTGTGTGCTGTTAGATTGCGTCTGCTCTGTCTGGTCTGCAGAGGTGCTGATAGAACCCGTAAAACAGGAAAAAAGCTATTTAAAAATCTGTGAATTTTATTTTGGCGCCAAAAGCATACACAAAGGGCACCGATACTTTGCATACCCTCTCACATTGTTGCCACAAGATTTAGATTGCTAGATTTGTTTAGATCTGTTTGAAATCGGATACATTTGTTGCTATATAGTTAAATTTGAAATAAAAGTATTTAAGGAAGTAAATATAAAGCACAACACGCAGGTCTGGCCCTGTCGTAAAGGGTTACACAGAACCAGCGGGGATTGTGCTTGTGAGCAATTATAGTTAGCATTGCTCACATTTATAGAGGTTGTGGGTTTTGTTTTATTACGGACGCACGGTTTTGTACATGTGTCTCAGACAAAGTACAGGACTGCGCATGCAGCGTAAAAGACACGCACGGTCGCGTGTTTACTAGAGATGAGCGGGTTCGGTTCCTCTGAATCCGAACCCGCCCGAACTTCATGTTTTTTTACACGGGTCCGAGCGACTCGGATCTTCCCGCCTTGCTCGGTTAACCCGAGCGCGCCCGAACGTCATCATCATGCTGTCGGATTCTCGCGAGGCTCGGATTCTATCGCGAGACTCGGATTCTATATAAGGAGCCGCGCGTCGCCGCCATTTTCACACGTGCATTGAGATTGATAGGGAGAGGACGTGGCTGGCGTCCTCTCCGTTTAGAAATAGATAGGAGAGTGAGAGTGAGACACTTCATTTACTGGAGCTTAGGAGGAGTACTCAGAGAGTGCAGAATTTTGCTGATAGTAGTTAGTTAGTTATACTAGTGACTGACCAGTGAGACGACCAGTGCAGTTTTATTATTATTTAATATAATCCGTTCTCTGCCTGAAAAAAACGATACACAGTGACTCAGTCACATACCATATCTGTGCTCAGCCCAGTGTGCTGCATCATCTATGTATAATATCTGACTGAGCTCACACAGCTTAATTGTGGGGGAGACTGGGGAGCAGTTATAGGTTATAGCAGGAGCCAGGAGTACATATTAAACAGTGCACACTTTTGCTACCAGAGTGCCACTGCCAGTGTGACTGACCAGTGACCTGACCACACTGACCACCAGTATATTGTGATTGTCTGCCTGAAAAAGTTAAACACTCGTCGTGTGACTTGTGTGGTGTTTTTTTATTCTATAAAAAACTCATTCTGCTGACAGACAGTGTCCAGCAGGTCCGTCATTATATAATATATACCTGTCCGGCTGCAGTAGTGATATATATATATTTTTTATATCATTATTTATCATCCAGTCTATACTAGCAGCAGACACAGTACGGTAGTTCACGGCTGTAGCTACCTCTGTGTCGGCACTCGGCAGTCCATCCATAATTGTATACCACCTACCCGTGGTTTTTTTTTTCTTTCTTCTTTATACATACTATATCTCATTATCATCCAGTCTATATTAGCAGCAGACACAGTACAGTACGGTAGTCCACGGCTGTAGCTATCTCTGTGTCGGCACTCGGCAGTCCATCCATAATTGTATACCACCACCTACCCGTGGTTTTTTTTTTCTTTCTTCTTTATACATACTACATCTCATTATCATCCAGTCTATATTAGCAGCAGACACAGTACGGTAGTCCACGGCTGTAGCTACCTCTGTGTCGGCACTCAGCAGTCCATCCATAATTGTATACCACCTACCCGTGTTTTTTTTTTCTTTCTTCTTTATACATACTACATCTCATTATCATCCAGTCTATATTAGCAGCAGACACAGTACGGTAGTCCACGGCTGTAGCTACCTCTGTGTCGGCACTCGGCAGTCCATCCATAATTGTATACCACCTACCCGTGTTTTTTTTTTTCTTTCTTCTTTATACATACTACATCTCATTATCAACCAGTCTATATTAGCAGCAGACACAGTACGGTAGTCCACGGCTGTAGCTACCTCTGTGTCGGCACTCGGCAGTCCATCCATAATTGTATACCACCTACCCGTGGTTTTTTCTTTCTTTCTTCTTTATACATACTACATCTCATTATCAACCAGTCTATATTAGCAGCAGACACAGTACGGTAGTCCACGGCTGTAGCTACCTCTGTGTCGGCACTCGGCAGTCCATCCATAATTGTATACCACCTACCCGTGTTTTTTTTTTCTTTCTTCTTTATACATACTACATCTCATTATCAACCAGTCTATATTAGCAGCAGACACAGTACGGTAGTCCACGGCTGTAGCTACCTCTGTGTCGGCACTCGGCAGTCCATCCATAATTGTATACTAGTATCCATCCATCTCCATTGTTTACCTGAAGTGCCTTTTAGTTGTGCCTATTAAAATATGGAGAACAAAAATGTTGAGGTTCCAAAATTAGGGAAAGATCAAGATCCACTTCCACCTCGTGCTGAAGCTGCTGCCACTAGTCATGGCCGAGACGATGAAATGCCAGCAACGTCGTCTGCCAAGGCCGATGCCCAATGTCATAGTACAGAGCATGTCAAATCCAAAACACCAAATATCAGTAAAAAAAGGACTCCAAAACCTAAAATAAAATTGTCGGAGGAGAAGCGTAAACTTGCCAATATGCCATTTACCACACGGAGTGGCAAGGAACGGCTGAGGCCCTGGCCTATGTTCATGGCTAGTGGTTCAGCTTCACATGAGGATGGAAGCACTCAGCCTCTCGCTAGAAAAATGAAAAGACTCAAGCTGGCAAAAGCAGTAGCACCGCAAAGAACTGTGCGTTCTTCGAAATCCCAAATCCACAAGGAGAGTCCAATTGTGTCGGTTGCGATGCCTGACCTTCCCAACACTGGACGTGAAGAGCATGCGCCTTCCACCATTTGCACGCCCCCTGCAAGTGCTGGAAGGAGCACCCGCAGTCCAGTTCCTGATAGTCAGATTGAAGATGTCAGTGTTGAAGTACACCAGGATGAGGAGGATATGGGTGTTGCTGGCGCTGGGGAGGAAATTGACCAGGAGGATTCTGATGGTGAGGTGGTTTGTTTAAGTCAGGCACCCGGGGAGACACCTGTTGTCCGTGGGAGGAATATGGCCGTTGACATGCCTGGTGAAAATACCAAAAAAATCAGCTCTTCGGTGTGGAAGTATTTCAACAGAAATGCGGACAACAGATGTCAAGCCGTGTGTTGCCTTTGTCAAGCTGTAATAAGTAGGGGTAAGGACGTTAACCACCTCGGAACATCCTCCCTTATACGTCACCTGCAGCGCATTCATAATAAGTCAGTGACAAGTTCAAAAACTTTGGGCGACAGCGGAAGCAGTCCACTGACCAGTAAATCCCTTCCTCTTGTAACCAAGCTCACGCAAACCACCCCACCAACTCCCTCAGTGTCAATTTCCTCCTTCCCCAGGAATGCCAATAGTCCTGCAGGCCATGTCACTGGCAATTCTGACGAGTCCTCTCCTGCCTATGATTCCTCCGATGCATCCTTGCGTGTAACGCCTACTGCTGCTGGCGCTGCTGTTGTTGCTGCTGGGAGTCGATGGTCATCCCAGAGGGGAAGTCGTAAGCCCACTTGTACTACTTCCAGTAAGCAATTGACTGTTCAACAGTCCTTTGCGAGGAAGATGAAATACCACAGCAGTCATCCTGCTGCAAAGCGGATAACTGAGGCCTTGACAACTATGTTGGTGTTAGACGTGCGCCCGGTATCCGCCGTTAGTTCACAGGGAACTAGACAATTTATTGAGGCAGTGTGCCCCCGTTACCAAATACCATCTAGGTTCCACTTCTCTAGGCAGGCGATACCGAGAATGTACACGGACGTCAGAAAAAGACTCACCAGTGTCCTAAAAAATGCAGTTGTACCCAATGTCCACTTAACCACGGACATGTGGACAAGTGGAGCAGGGCAGGGTCAGGACTATATGACTGTGACAGCCCACTGGGTAGATGTATGGACTCCCGCCGCAAGAACAGCAGCGGCGGCACCAGTAGCAGCATCTCGCAAACGCCAACTCTTTCCTAGGCAGGCTACGCTTTGTATCACCGGTTTCCAGAATACGCACACAGCTGAAAACCTCTTACGGCAACTGAGGAAGATCATAGCGGAATGGCTTACCCCAATTGGACTCTCCTGTGGATTTGTGGCATCGGACAACGCCAGCAATATTGTGTGTGCATTAAATATGGGCAAATTCCAGCACGTCCCATGTTTTGCACATACCTTGAATTTGGTGGTGCAGAATTTTTTAAAAAACGACAGGGGCGTGCAAGAGATGCTGTCGGTGGCCAGAAGAATTGCGGGACACTTTCGGCGTACAGGCACCACGTACAGAAGACTGGAGCACCACCAAAAACTACTGAACCTGCCCTGCCATCATCTGAAGCAAGAAGTGGTAACGAGGTGGAATTCAACCCTCTATATGCTTCAGAGGTTGGAGGAGCAGCAAAAGGCCATTCAAGCCTATACAATTGAGCACGATATAGGAGGTGGAATGCACCTGTCTCAAGCGCAGTGGAGAATGATTTCAACGTTGTGCAAGGTTCTGATGCCCTTTGAACTTGCCACACGTGAAGTCAGTTCAGACACTGCCAGCCTGAGTCAGGTCATTCCCCTCATCAGGCTTTTGCAGAAGAAGCTGGAGACATTGAAGGAGGAGCTAACACGGAGTGATTCCGCTAGGCATGTGGGACTTGTGGATGTAGCCCTTAATTCGCTTAACAAGGATTCACGGGTGGTCAATCTGTTGAAATCAGAGCACTACATTTTGGCCACCGTGCTCGATCCTAGATTTAAAGCCTACCTTGGATCTCTCTTTCCGGCAGACACAAGTCTGCTGGGGTTGAAAGACCTGCTGGTGAGAAAAGTGTCAAGTCAAGCGGAACGCGACCTGTCAACATCTCCTCCTTCACATTCTCCCGCAACTGGGGGTGCGAGGAAAAGGCTCAGAATTCCGAGCCCACCCGCTGGCGGTGATGCAGGGCAGTCTGGAGCGACTGCTGATGCTGACATCTGGTCCGGACTGAAGGACCTGACAACGATTACGGACATGTCGTCTACTGTCACTGCATATGATTTTCTCAACATTGAAAGAATGGTGGAGGATTATATGAGTGACCGCATCCAAGTAGGCACGTCACACAGTCCGTACTTATACTGGCAGGAAAAAGAGGCAATTTGGAGGCCCTTGCACAAACTGGCTTTATTCTACCTAAGTTGCCCTCCCACAAGTGTGTACTCCGAAAGAGTGTTTAGTGCCGCCGCTCACCTTGTCAGCAATCGGCGTACGAGGTTACATCCAGAAAATGTGGAGAAGATGATGTTCATTAAAATGAATTATAATCAATTCCTCCGCGGAGACATTGACCAGCAGCAATTGCCTCCACAAAGTACACAGGGAGCTGAGATGGTGGATTCCAGTGGGGACGAATTGATAATCTGTGAGGAGGGGGATGTACACGGTGATATATAGGAGGATGATGATGAGGTGGACATCTTGCCTCTGTAGAGCCAGTTTGTGCAAGGAGAGATTAATTGCTTCTTTTTTGGTGGGGGTCCAAACCAACCCGTCATATCAGTCACAGTCGTGTGGCAGACCCTGTCACTGAAATGATGGGTTGGTTAAAGTGTGCATGTCCTGTTTATACAACATAAGGGTGGGTGGACAATTCCATCTTGCACCTCTTTTTTCTTTAATTTTTCTTTGCGTCATGTGCTGTTTGGGGAGTGTTTTTTGGAAGGGCCATCCTGCGTGACACTGCAGTGCCACTCCTAGATGGGCCCGGTGTTTGTGTCGGCCACTAGGGTCGCTTATCTTACTCACACAGCTACCTCATTGCGCCTCTTTTTTTCTTTGCGTCATGTGCTGTTTGGGGAGGGTTTTTTGGAAGGGACATCCTGCGTGACACTGCAGTGCCACTCCTAGATGGGCCCGGTGTTTGTGTCGGCCACTAGGGTCGCTTATCTTACTCACACAGCTACCTCATTGCGCCTCTTTTTTTCTTTGCGTCATGTGCTGTTTGGGGAGGGTTTTTTGGAAGGGACATCCTGCGTGACACTGCAGTGCCACTCCTAGATGGGCCCGGTGTTTGTGTCGGCCACTAGGGTCGCTTATCTTACTCACACAGCTACCTCATTGCGCCTCTTTTTTTCTTTGCGTCATGTGCTGTTTGGGGAGGGTTTTTTGGAAGGGACATCCTGCGTGACACTGCAGTGCCACTCCTAGATGGGCCCGGTGTTTGTGTCGGCCACTAGGGTCGCTTATCTTACTCACACAGCTACCTCATTGCGCCTCTTTTTTTCTTTGCGTCATGTGCTGTTTGGGGAGGGTTTTTTGGAAGGGACATCCTGCGTGACACTGCAGTGCCACTCCTAGATGGGCCCGGTGTTTGTGTCGGCCACTAGGGTCGCTTATCTTACTCACACAGCTACCTCATTGCGCCTCTTTTTTTCTTTGCGTCATGTGCTGTTTGGGGAGGTTTTTTTGGAAGTGACATCCTGCGTGACACTGCAGTGCCACTCCTAGATGGGCCAGGTGTTTGTGTCGGCCACTAGGGTCGCTTAGCTTAGTCATCCAGCGACCTCGGTGCAAATTTTAGGACTAAAAATAATATTGTGAGGTGTGAGGTATTCAGAACAGACTGAAAATGAGTGGAAATGATGGTTTTTGAGGTTAATAATACTTTGGGATCAAAATGACCCCCAAATTCTATGATTTAAGCTGTTTTTTAGGTTTTTTGGAAAAAAACACCCGAATCCAAAACACACCCGAATCCGACAAAAAAAATTCGGTTAGGTTTTGCCAAAACGCGGTCGAACCCAAAACACGGCCGCGGAACCGAACCCAAAACCAAAACACAAAACCCGAAAAATTTCCGGCGCTCATCTCTAGTGTTTACGCAAAGTACGTAAGAGTGTGGACGCTAAGTACAAATTACACGATAGTTTCGTTCAGTTAAAAGGTGGGATAGTAGCCATGCTACAATAGCACATAACTATCCGGTTTCAAAAGCAGATTAGTATAAGACTTTTGTTTAAACTGTATTGCCTCTGGGGGTAAAGCTGCCGACCAGAACGAGTGAAAATTTTCTGTACAGAAAAACAAAGCATATTTGAGTGAGTGAAAGAAGGAGTGAACGTATTGAACCCCGGGAATTCGGGATCCCGTCGTTGGTACACCAAGTGAGTGGAGGCTTGGCGACGTGAGGCGGCTGACTTACGTTAGTATAGATTGGAATACGTAAGTCGTGAGGAGACTTACACAGGAGCATGGTAGGGAATTGTGAATTGTGATTGTGACCCAAATAGTTTTTTGATATGCTTCGGCTGAGGATTCGCAGCTTGTGATTCGATTCCAGTGGTCGTAGGGCGGATAGGTAACAAGTACCTATACGCTGTGCGATTGGACCGTATGTTTGTGGTTGCGATACATAGCGCAACTTGATACCCTTTTTACGAGCTTTTGCGTAAAATCGCGGTATCATTAGCGCTGTATAGAGCATACGCAAGCGTGATTTGTGTACAAGTGCATAAAGGGAGTTTTCGCTGGTCTCTTTCAGGAAAATCTCTAACGACAGATATTTACTGGAAAAGGTTAGTCACTCCTAAAAAAAACTTCCAGTAAATATAGGTCAAAGTAGGGGCCCTAAATTGGGTACATCGCCTTCGCTATCGACAGTGTATGGTAGTACCGGCCAACATAGGCGGGAGTGGATGAAAGCGCTCACTTTCACCGTTAGCTTATATTGAGTATTTTGGTGTTTGTGGGAAAAGGCCCACAATTATTGGAGCCAGTTGCTCAACTAAGGGACGTATAGTAGCCAGGGTTCAGGCAGAAGAGTCACGGCCCAAGGGGTCCACGAGGTTTATAATGTTTGATGAATATGGTCCACACGCTGAAGTTTATTGTGACGAATGGGTACGTATGACTGACAACGATAGGGTATTATTCCCTAGGGTGGGCAGCTTTGAACCAGAGATACTGCAGAATGTAAGCAGTAAAATATGTCTGATTAAATCCAGAAAACAAAGGATTAGACAAAACGAGTGTTTAAACCTGTGGCAACAAGAGGGGGAGGTGCAAAGGGAACAAACTTGCAAAGCAAGTTCCAAACCTAGCAGGAATGAGGGCACGGACACACCATTATCGACACAGGTCGAAGGGGAAGAGATGGCTACAATCAATGGTATATCTGTAAATGATCGTAGAATGCAAGAGAAATGTATTAACCCTAATTTTTGCAAGTTGTATCCTGTTTTGAAGTTTCTCCAAGGTTATAGGTCACAGGAAGATGAAGGACCCAGCCAAATCGCAGCTCTCATTCAAGCAGTCACCTTGCAGGAAACTCAGGTGGGGCCTGTCCAACCAGTAAGAGCAGTAACAGTATTCCCCACTGAAAGAACTGGTGAGGTCACAGCTACCGGTAAGTGTGAGACAGGTCATTGCACAGAGACAACAACACCTTACAGTAAACAGATTAGGAATGGAATGGTAGGATTACATCCTGTCTTGGAAATAGTAACTCCCAATGGGGGGACCGGTAGGGAGAAATCCTCACCAGAAATAATGCAATATATTGCCCATGGTCCAGAGCTGAGCTGCGGTCAATCATTTCAGAGATCCCCGATCCCCGGAAGCATTTAGCCAGATGTCAGAAGTTTATCAGAGATCTGGGTAATGCTCATGAACCAGCTAACAAAGATTGGTGGATACTTTTGAAAGCGTGCCTACCCCCTAATATTGACACCACAAAATTCATAACAGATTGTTAATTAGATGCAGAGGTACCTCTCACTGATGAATACAATCAGGAGAATGTACGGCAAATCAACCTGCAATTAGGAGTATATTTCCCTACTGTTGTCAAATGGAATAAAATCTTCTCCATAAGACAAAAGGAAGGTGAAACGGCATCCAAATATTTCCATCAGGCTCTGCAAATAATGGAGAGATACATTAAGGTATCGGATAAAGGGAATGATGCAAATTACAGGGAAGTGGCTGTCTCTGTGTTATTGGACGGGCTCAATAAGACAGTAATGGACAGAGTACAAACATCTTTGCCTAATTGGAGAGGGGTCACAGTAGCTTGTCTTAGAGAGTGTGCAATTAAACAGCACAAGAATATTGCTAGGCGCAGGAAACAACAGGAGGATTAACTTATGACAACAAGTCTCCAGGCTCTGACAGGAAAGCCCCATCAGCCCAAACCTCAGACCCCTGGTGGTACATCACGAACAAGAATATGTTACATTTGTAGAAATAAAGGACATTTTGCCAAAGATTGTAAGAGTAGTAGAACACATAGTCAATATAGACCCCTAGACAGAGAAAACAAGCCAGATTATTAAACACATAGACGGGATCAAGGGACATATAGTAAGTAATCACGAGCCATATAGAAAACACAGATTCGGTTAATGGGAAGAACGGAATAAATGCAACTTTACCTTTTTGACAAAACTTGCTGGGGTTAAGATGAGGCCTCTAAACTTTTGCTTCTTTCTCTAGCAGAAATGGCCCCTGATTAACTTAACAGGAGTTTTGTTAGATATGGTATACATGTAGCGTGCTCCCGCCCAGGAAGTACAAAGTATGTTGGATACCCACAAAGACTAATGTTACATTTCACTGTTCTAGATGCATGTCCATCACAGGTAGAGGAAATGATCTCACAGATACCGGGTTCCCTATGAGTTTAGGATTGACAGGACACTGAATTGATGGCTGGGATAGTCCCAGTAGAGATACGACACACATAGACATTTTTTTAAGGGGAGAAGACCAAGTAGAGAATCACCTCCCCGTAGTGCCCAATACAGTTGTCAAATTTTATAAAATCCTCTTTGCCTCTACAAACTTATCTGTTACTAACCTCTATGTGATTTTTCTTCAAAGTTTCCTCCTCATCTCTTACGTTCACCGACAGGAGGGTACAATACATGGACCCGATTACAGTTCAAATGCTACATGCCTACTCGGTCCTTCAGAGTTCTGCCCAAACCTAGTATATTTCACTAGCATAAGGACACCAGTATTAATGCAGTGTGCCTGGTCATGCACAAAGGGTGGAGAATGAGAGTACTGGTGAAGGGAGAATGTGTACAGACACCGATATGCATGGTGGCATGACAGCCTGTTGGTGAATGCCAAACCTCACATTTTCTTTTTTATTTACTATTTTTCCCCTCTCTTCTCTCATCCAGAGATGGTTTACTTCACACAACTGATAACACACGATAGTAAATTAAAAATGCAAAATTTGTGTTCCCTACAGGAAAAGGCAGTCTGGAGGGCAAAGGGGTATGGCCAGGAGTCCTCAGGACTTTGGACAGGTGGACACGGTAAGACAGTAGCCCCCAGAGCATATCTTCCAAGTCTAGCTGAGGTGGCACACGGTCTGACTCATCTGGGCAAAGAGGGTATGTGCAAGCTGGTAAGAGCCTACTGGTGTGCACCAGGATTCTCTTCTCATGCAGGTAAGAGAGACATGCTTTACTTGCTTGAGGAAGAATATTGGCAAGACAATACCAACAGAGCCATCCCATATCCATCCGACAGACGGACCTTTTCAGGTAATACAAATCGACTTCATACAGTTACCACCCTGTAGGAATTTGAAATATGTGTTAGTCTGTATTGATGTATTTTCCAACTGGGTAGAAGCATTCCCTGCTGCCACAAATACTGCTACGATCACTGCAAAGAAAATTGTGCAGGAATTTGTGTGTAGATATGGTATCCCTAGAATGATTGAAAGTGATAGAGATACCCATTTCTCAGGTGAAGTCTTTCAGGTCATGTGCAAACTGATGGGAATTAATAGCAAGCTACATACTCCATACCGACCACAGGCGAGTGCGAAGGTAGAGAGAGTGAACAGCACTATTAAGAACAAGCTGAGCAGAGTGATGGCTGAAACTGGATTGTTGTGGCCAGAAGCTCTGTCACTAGTGTTGTACAGCATCAGAACCACTCCCAGGTCTCCACTTAACTTATCACCCTTTGAAATTCTTTTTGGTCGACAACCTCATGTAATGATAGACCCACAGGATGATTTGAAATGCAATAATGAAGTGACTGTGGAATATTTGGTTGGGATGAGCCAGCAGCTGAGAAATCAACAAAGAAATCTAAAGCTGGTGATTCCTGACCTACCGAACAGTAATTGTCATGACATTGAGCCTGGGGATTATGTGATGATTCGAAATTTCTTACGCTCAGGTTGCCTCATAGACAGGTGGGAAGGACCATACCAAGTCTTGTTAACCAGCATGACAGCACTAAAGGTCGCCGAAAGAGAGACTTGGGTCCACTCGTCCCACTGCAAGAAGGTCGCTGACCCGGAGAGAACTCGTGACAAAGTAGTTTAGTAACTGTGTGTTCAAAGTGAACTGTGTGTTCAAAGAGCAAGGCAAAGAGAACCTCGTATCACTAGAGTGTTTGTTCCGGGAAAGTTGAGAGGCAGGACTGTTGAAAGGCACCTGAGCACGGAGAGCAAAAAGATCTAGGACGGCTGTCGCACTATTTTCTTTTTTCACCCCCCCTGCATTTTCCCTTCTTTTTCTCCTCCTTATTTTCCTTCTTTCCCCTAACGAAATGGATCTATCACAAGAGACTGCGTTTTGGGTTCTGCTAGTAATTCTGTTTTTGATCAGAACAATTTGTTTTGGTGAGGGTCCCAGAGAGGTCGAGCAGGGATCTGGAATGGGTTCTGATGGCGAGTACGAATTTGTAGGATCTCAGGAGCAGCACGTCACTCGAGTAAAGGCTGGTATCAGTAAGCGCTCTGGAAGTCATGGAGCTCGGAGGCACTGTGAAGGGATATTGTCTGCTGAACTTGTACGCCAAATAGCCAACAGTGGGAGGTATTTTTGGTATAGGTATACCTGTGGAAGCAAGACCATATGGGTTGGAAAAGTATCGTCAGGGTATTGTGCCCATATCATCCAGCCCGATACTTGTACTGAGCAAATGGGAGAACTAGGGATTGGTTTCTATACTTGGAAAATTTGCAATATGGTGACGTTACATTTTGTCCCCTATGTTCTCCCAGATGATGCCTATTTCATATGTGGGAGGAAAGCGTACAAGTGGCTTGCCCCAAGCTCTGAGGGATTGTGTTATATTGTAAGAGTACTACCAGAGTTCATGACCATAACCCACGATAAAATGAAAGACGTTCACCGCAGTGCTCAGACTCCTTATACTCATACTCACTATGAACACATCATCAAGAGACACCTCATAGATAGGGCAGAGCATGCAGCCTCTGATTTGATCCACGAATCCACCGGGATTCAGTTCCTTCTCGCATTAGACATCACCCGTACTGCCAGAGAACTATAAATTATAGGTATATCCATGCGCCAGTGCCGTAACTACGTGTGTGCGAAGGGGGCTTCGCACACAGCGCAGTTAGGCTGTGGGCGCAACATCCGCTCCACACTCATTTCTCCTCATCAGCTACAGCACTGCCCGCTGTAGTGTAATGTAATATTAGTAGCGCTGTGCCCGGCACCTTCCCTGCCGGAGGCAGCGCTGCTAATATACATTACATTAGTCACAGCAGGCAGCGGCGCAGCTCTCTCCCCACACTCAGTCCCCCTCTGCTCGGTCCGCCCCCCTCCTCCTGCTCTAGCACTGTGCAAACACTGCCGGGTTCTGGAGATGACTCATCTCATAGACAGCTGCTGCTGGCTTCACAGGAGTGAAGTCTCTCTCCTCCTCTCCGTCCCTCGTGCAGACTCTTATCATGTAGGTATTATTTACTGTCCATTATGTGTTTATTACTGTTTCGGGCAGTAAACTAAATAACATTAACCACAAGGCCGGTCTATCTTACTCATCCTGGAATGTGTCTCAGTGATTTTAAAACAAATCACGGTGTACAATACAGTGGAAAGATTTGTAAAACAAAATCCAAAACACTCCAAAAACTGCACATACATCAATCTAATGTGTTTGTATGTTTGTGTGTGTGTGTGTGTGTGTGTGTGTGTGTGTATACACACACACATTGAGTACTGCTGTCTGTGACTATCAGATGCTGCTGGCTGTGTAATGTGACTGATGGACGCTACCGTGCTGTGTAATGTGGCCGACGGATGCTGCCGTGCTGTGTAATGTGGCCGACGGATGCTGCCGTGCTGTGTAATGTGGCCGACGGATGCTGCCGTGCTGTGTAATGTGGCCGACGGATGCTGCCGTGCTGTGTAATGTGGCCGACGGATGCTGCCGTGCTGTGTAATGTGGCCGACGGATGCTGTGTAATGTGGCCGACGGATGCTGCGTGCTGTGTAATGTGGCAGACGGATGCTGCCGTGCTGTGTAATGTGGCAGACGGATGCTGACGTGCTGTGTAATGTGGCAGATGGATGCTGCCGTGCTGTGTTATGTGGCCGACGGACGCTGCCGTGCTGTATAATGTGGCCGATGGATGCTACCGTGCTGTGTAATGTGGTCGACAGATGCTGTGCAATGTGGCCGACGGATGCTACCGCGCTGTATAATGTGGCCGATGAACGCTACTGTACTGTATAATGTGGCGACGGACACTGCCGTGCTGTGTAATGTGGCCGACGGACGTTACAGTGCTGTGTAATGAAATTGACCAAAGCTATCACACTGTGTATTGCCCCTAATGGACGCCACCACTCTGCGTACCGTGACTAATGGACACTACCATGCTGCGTAACGTGACTAATGCACACTACCATGTGGTGTAATGTGACTAATGGGTGCTACCATGCAGAGTGATGTGAGTAACAGACGCTACTGTGCAGTGTAGTGTGAGTAACGGGCGCTACCATGCGGAGTTATGTGACTAATGGATGCTCCATGAAGCCCCACCCCTATTTTTTAAGTCCGTAACTAACATGGGGGGCGCGGATGCTGTTTCTTGCACACAGCGCTAAAATGTCTAGTTACGGCACTGCCATGCGCTAGCGAACTTGATAGATAATATCACTGAGATGTATGATGACACCTTCAGGTATACGGGAAGGGAGTTACAAGCCTACAAGAAGGAACTGATCCAGCACAGGATGGTCCTTAATTATGTTGCAGCCGTGACAGGTGGGTACTGTGTTACTCTGGCAACTCAATATGGTGTGAAGTGCTGTACATACATTACGAACAGCACTGACGACCTCACAGAGATCATCGATCAGAAGATGGACGAGATCTTGCAGTTGAAGTTGGAGTTTAGGAGGAAGCACAACCTTACCTTTGCGACTGTGGGTAATGAACTGACCGGCTCGGTCTCATGGTTGAACCCACGAAAATGGTTCTCAGGTTTAGTAGAGTGGGCTCAAAATGTCATTATGAGTGTGGGGAAGTTTCTTCTTTGTATCCTGGGAGTCATCATAATTATTGGTTTGATATTTAGGTGTGTTCAAATTCTAACGTGGCGCAAGCGCAGCACAAATTTGATGAGTCTAAGGAGTGATGGCGCTGTTATAGCAGCAGATTTAATTTATGATCCATCCATAGAAACAGTGTTATGATAAGGATTGCAAATGAATTTCATGGCCTGTTTCTTTCACCTGTTTTTCTCTGTTTCCCCCTCTGCCCAGATACATCCAACCGGAAAAGACGTCAGCCCTACCCAAAATGTTTATGTGAATGTATTTTTATATATGTGTCTTATCTTCCTCTCTGCAACCTCCAGTTAATGGCACACATAGTCGACAGGTGATATCCACATATACTAGCACTCACGTATGTTCCCCCTCCATGTATCATCAACTAAATGTGCACCCCATTTGTCGAAACAAGAAGCCGAAAAGAGCTTGGTAGTGTTTATTGGCCCATTTACAGCCCCTTAATACGGGATGAGAAGGATTTAATGTATACTTCGCAATACCTCGAAGCTTATTTAGAACATATACGGCACAATGATACATGTCCCTCAGACATTGATTCATACATACATGCTTTTTACTATTCCTCTAGGCTATAGATTTCCCACCTACAACTATCCCTGATCATCCAAGCTTTTGTATATATTGTATAGGTAATATTTTTTTTCCTGTTTATTGATTAGTTAGTGGCAGTTATTGATGACTGCCAAAGGGTGGACTGTTGAAGTCAGAAAATATTACAGTACACACATCATGTACAAACACCGCATAGATGGCCTCCGTGCGCGTACTTATTCGGCCATGCGTGCACATAGTCGCAATTTGCATATGGTCGCTCCCGCTGTCCTGCGTATTAGCGCGTGGTATGAGTAATTATAGTGAATATGTACTCGCATGGATAAGCCACAAAGACATATCATATATCTAATCCATATATTGCATAAATCACCCATGGTCTGCTTTCTCTTCTAATAGCACGAAGATGGGTCACACATAAATTATACTCCCAGAGACTCTAATACGATGGCCTTATTTACACAAAGCTTTGAAATCCTATGAAGAAGGCAAATAAGTTTGTGTACCCCTATTGTTCCCAGTATCTGTCGAAGACAATAAATACATTGTCTTATCTGAGGACAAGACAAACAAGAAAGACAGTATCCAGGACCTAGGTTGGCTGAAGAGAAACTCAATTAGCAACAGCTAACATAATTACAAACCAGACATTTAGAAGTCTGAGGTAATAACATTCATAGTCTAAACTCTTGGAGATATATATATATATATATATATATATATATATATGATTCCTAACAAATTGTAATAGCAGGAGTATGTGTGTGTGTGTATATATATATATATATATATATATGTGTGTATATGGATATATATGGATATATGTATATCTTGAGGATGGAAATAGATAATCATTTTATGTGTGGGATCATATTGTTCAGAGTCACGTAATCATTAATCTGGTGGGAATAAGAATATTATCATATATTACAACATTGTTATTAATAATACCAGATTTATGTATGATTAATGTGATGGGTTTAACTGGTCATGGGGCGGGAACTTAGATGCAAACAACAGAAATCACATATCAAGTCTTAGCACTCACCCACCTCTTGAGCTGACCAATGATCCCCGGTGCACTGGATATGTCCCACCCCCGAACCAATGGTAGAAGAGCACACAGTGTCTATTGTATTTGTTTTGATCAACTGTATAAAAAGCCAGCTGCATGCCAGGTCACTGTCACAGACTCTGAAGGTCAGGGACGTGCAGTCAGGGGAGGCAGGGGAGGCATTGCCTCCCCTGTCATTAATGATTACAAAAATGCAAAGAATATACTTATGACACACATTATGTGTCATAAGTATATGCTTTATATTATTGTAATCACTTGTTCCCTGTAAAAATAGGTTTCAATTAGTTTCAGAGACACCGAGAGCGGTGCCTCCTGCGGCCAATGATAAAGGGCTGAAAGTGAGGGGTGGAGCCAAGCTATGGGCAGTACAAAGCCCATTTAAAAAAGCAGGAAAAGCGGCACTAGTAGACGTGCCTCAGTGACAGGGGCGTGCTTTCAGCCCATATGAAAGCATGCCCCTGTCTCTGAGGGAGGTATGATTGGGCATCACTGCTCTCCTTCATCCATCGTCACTGTAAGCCGGGAGTAGCTGCACACTCTGCCGCCAGGGATGGCCGTACCATTACTCCAGGCAAGGCCCCATATCGCACCGCAGCCCGACAAAGTCTTCAGCTGTCACCCGGTCCCCACCTGCCTCGGACACGATCAGAGGCTGGTGCACAGCCCCCCCAGCCCGCTTCCCTCCAGGATCCTCATACTTGTGATTGAAGTGCTCCGCGGCCTGCACAGGTCAGTGACCCCGCCACTCTGGTCAGCAGCGCGGAGAGCCGGCTGGTGTGTGTGTGTGGTGTGCATATCCAGCCATCTCCTGGTCTCCATGCTGAGCTGTGCTGTCTACTGAACACGGGCTTTCCTGCTTCATAGTTTCATGACAGCCATGTGGGCTCTGCCAGCGATGGGGAGTGGGGGGGGGGTGATTAGTACGTTTGTGCCAGCTATAAGGGTAGGGTGTGTGTGATTACTACATGTGTGCCGGGGTGTGATTATTAAATGTGTGCTGGGAAGTGTGTGTGTGTGTGTGTGTGTGTGTGTGTGTGTGGTGTTGTGGGAGGGGGTGAGGGGTGATTACTGCATGTGTGCAGGGGTGTGATTATTAAATGTGTGCTGGGATATATGTGTATGTTTGTGGTAAGGGGGGTTTGGGGGGGTGAGGGGTGATTACTGCATGTGTGCAGGGGTGTGATTATTAAATGTGTGCTGGGATATGTGTGTGTGGGGGGGGGTAATTACTGCATGTGTGCAGGGGTATAAGGGGAGGGGGAGTGAATAGTGCATGTGTGTAGGTGTATAAGGGGAGGGGGGAGTGAATAGTGCATATGTGCTGGGGTATAAGGGGAGGGCGGAGTGAATAGTGCATATGTGCTGGGGTATAAGGGGAGGGCAGAGTGAATAGTGTATATGTGCCGGGGTATAAGGGGAGGGCGGAGTGAATAGTGCATATGTGCTGGGGTGTAAGGGGAGGGGGGGGATTACTGTGTGTGCGCACAGATGTAAGGGGAGGGTGGAGATTACTGCGTGTGTGCTGGGGTATAAGGGGAGGGGGAGTGATTAATGCCGCCATCTCAATTAACCACCCTGCAGCTCTAATCCTGCTTCCATGCCTCCAGACAGACCCTCTGCTGTTCTCCTTAACCCTGGCCACCTCTGCTGCCGAGACCTTGGCTGCCGCTGCTCCTCAGACTTTGCGGGCATTGGCAGCAGCATCGGATTGGTAATTAGCAATATGGGCAGTACCTGGCAACAACATTAGCAGGCATTGGCAGCTGGTGGGGGTGACAGTACAGTAGCAGGAACTGGCGGTAGTGGGCATGCCTCATCAGCCACTGACCTCAACGCACGCCACTGCTGAAGGCCATCTACCTTGATGACTGAGGACCAGACTGGGAAGCGCAGGCGAAACCAAAACGTTTGTACCATTGACTGTAGCCATTTTTCTATTGTATTGTATTGTATTGTTTATATTGTAACCCCCTGCACGTAAAGAACCGTTGGTGGGTTAGACCCCAACATAGTTTTGAATTACAATTGGTGTCGTGTCCCATTTCCTTGCTAAGGTTTAAAGTGTATTTACAGCCACTTGGGCTGCTGCATTGTGCTAACAGCGTATAGGACTGTGTACGCAAACTGTGTAGTCACTACGCCCTTTCGGCGTACGTACGCAGAGTGCGTACACTGTACGATCTCGTGTACATAAGGTTTGTGAACAAAATAAGGGTGAAAGGTTAATTACAGCGGCCGCAGCAGCTCAATATTAAAATGTATTAAGTGTGTTTAAAGTATAGCTTTTAGACCTGTATGTAAATCAACGTTTACATATTTAATTAATAGCAGTGACAGTTCAGCGGCCACCAGCGTCACGGTACAGGAGATAAACTCTGTGTAATAATTACCCGATCCAGCGGGAGTTTCCAATGGTAACAGAGATGATGACACGAAGTATCCGGTGTTTGCTCACCCTGTGCATACAATTCACAATAGCCGCTGATAGTGATTGGTGTTGGAATCCTGTCCTGACAGGCGGGATGGATAGCACTCCTTTCTCCAGTTGGAGACACCCCCATTTAGTGATGTTTGTTGCAGCTATCCGCTGCTCCTAGCTCACAGACACCCAATAACGTGTTTCACCATCAGCTGCTGCTCGTGTAGAAAATTTGTCTCAGCATGTAGAAGAATTACCGCTCCTATGATCAATTTGAAGTAGCTGCAGATTTTGACCCAGCACTGTAGCGGTCCGTGACTCAAATGATAGCCAGCTCTAACAACAGAGATGACATCCATGCTTTTCGTCCAATCCGCACCTACTTCAAATTGCCAGGACGAACAGACAGACAAAAATTCTGATTTTTATTTTGGTCTCCATAGTTCAAAAACAGTCCCCAGAAGTACTGTATATAACTAAAATAAAATTTGCTATGTACAGACACAGCCCTTACAGTTTTATTATATGTTGAGATTATTTGGGTGCTATATATCCCTTTGTGTACATTATGTCTTTGACATATGTTTAACTGGCAATGTCACAACATCACGTCCGCAATGTTCCCAGGAAGTGGAACAGATTGTGACAGCGGTGACCCCAGGTCAATGGTGCCCAGTTGTGCTAATCCTATATGGGGTCCTGCGCCTGACAGTACTAACTGTATATGACACCACACAGCGTAATGTCACATGTATGGAACTGGGACATCCTGTTCTGTTCAGGAAGGGCTTGTGAACCTTTGAAGCCTTCCACTGCACTGCTTGAAGATGGAAAAGTTCTCCCTGGGGTAGGTTGGTGGTTGAGCTGGGTGGAATGAGGGGTTGAATGGTTGAGGTCATGGGCAGCCACTGGTGGTGACAGGAAAATTATATTTCTCTGACAACATTCTCCAGCAGATCCATGTGTTGAAGGCATATTTTCTTGGAGGCCTGGTGCTGCAGCTCCACCTGCCCCATTGTTAATCTGGCCCTGAGTATACTGTAGTCCATAGAAAAGAGGTTGATTTTTAAAGAGAGATTGAAAGCTTGTAGAAAACCTGGATAGACAGTGACACAGCACGATACAGAGGTGCCCTGAGCCTGCACACCACGCTCCCACCCTGAAGTGCACCCAACAACATGATGTCAAAGAACAAGCACTGGAAGCAGGAAGTTAGGAAGATGGGCATTAGCAATGTCATAAAGAATACACTCTCAACCTTTCTATGCAGCAGAGTGTCTCTACAGGCTCCCCGTAAGTTTGAAATGTCTAATTTCACCAGCAATCTTGCCATGCACCTTGTGCCCTAGGCAGTTGTAGAAATTGATCTCTCTGTATTATGGCACTGTAGTCAGGTTAGTTATGGCATTCCATTAGTGGAAAGTAACACAAGAGAAGTCTTGGTGGTGAGTGTGAAAGTTGGATATTAATTGTAGTAAAGATCACTGGCTACTGGGTCTCTCATAAAAGGAGGGGTGTGGTTTTATTAAACTAGGATTGTACATGTCTGACAGTTACAAGACTTGCTCTTTAGGCTTGATATAATTAGCCACTAGGGAGTTAAGTTGACATTGCAATTGTATGGAAACATTGGCAACAGCACCCCCTTGTGACCTGATCTCACCCTGGAACTGTGAATTTTTGTTCATAGCCATACAGGCCTAAGGGTGTCATTTAGACCCTGCCACTAATGACGGTTTTGGCAAACTGTGCATGCTCAGTGGCCGCATCCCCGATGGATGCAACTGGAATGTAAGTGAAAGCAGTGGGCATTGTAGGGGCAGAGTTACAGTGTTGCATGGGCAGTGCCGGGAAAATGGGGACAGCGGCATTTTCGGGGCAGCTGTGTGATATCACACGCAGCCACTCCGATAAAAAAAAATGGCAGCTGAATGCCTGACCGCACAGCCAGGCTGCACTGCCAGGGGTCAACCCTAGTTCCAATGCCTCCTCATTTAGATTGTGGACGCATCAGAGGCGGCCTCACACATGCTGGGCGACCTTGGCTTGTGCTGGCAGCCCCCAGCATGTGCAGAGATGAACGCAGATCTGGCTGCATATGCACTGATCCACGTTCATCTCTTAAAAAAACCCTAAATCTGCACTTACTTGCACAGTCTAGCGGATTTAGCTTCTTGGAACCCAGTTGATAACAAACTCAATTGTCCCCAATGCCGGTAGTTATCACAGATTTTGTTTCATGTGCCCCTTATTTTCACGAATATACATACCCTTTTTTTGTAGCCAATATTTTTACATGACTAATTGCATAAAGTGCACCTTTATTTCATGAGCCAACAAGTGTAAAACTGATAGAATGTTGTTTGAATCTCTTTCACTGTAATCAATGGATGAAGTTTTGGGTCTGTGCTGGAGTACCTTTCCTTAAATTGCTAAGAGCCCTCTCATACTATAGGACCTGTAGGGTCTGCTATTTTTGTGGATGTTTTCTAGCAAAAATTACCTAGGAGACTGATGCCCCCCAAGTCTTCATTTGGGTCACTTCTACTGTTACTGTATTCCATAAATCAGTATTCTAATGTAATTAAAGACATACATTGCGGGAGTGTGAAGATTTATGAAAGCCCTAGTACACATGTATATTGCTTTTACTCGACAGAGAAATTAAATAAAACTTTAAGATAATAGCTGATATAATTTAAAACACATACTGTATGTATTCCAACATTTGTGCTTTTACCACTTTTAGCAATGCACATGACATCCATAATTAACACAAACTCTAATAATCTATATTTTCTAATTTTAAACATGAGATGTAGCTTTTTTGAATGGAAAATAATGCATATAATATTTTCGTTTTAACATATTTACAAGCAAGACCTGGTAGTAATGACAAACATCCATTATTTAACAGCATCAACTTATCTCAATTTCCTAGAGTGATGGGGAAAGTTGACAGAACACAAGTGCAACACATCATGCGTGATTGTCAGAAATGATTTATTTGATTGTTTGAAATCCACAGCACTGGAGCTGGGCCATTATTTTGTTCAATCAGACATACTGTACCCAACCTGATGACTACGTGTTTATCTTCTGCGTTAAATCTGTTAACTCTGTAAATTAACAATGTGTGGTCTTAAGTAACTAATAGTTCGCAACAAGTATTGATGTTATTCACCCAAACATTCTATACAATACCCACTGAAACTGCAAATTAAATTGGCATTATCTACTAAAAAGGCTCATGTTTTTTATCTGGCGATATGACAGCATACCTGCTGTGAAAAGATTATGTAAAATCAAGAATTGTTTTGGACATTTGACATATAAACCATTTAATTTTTATAAGTTAGTGGACTGTAAAATTCTGTACATGTCAGGAAAATGGAATAGCTTTATACAAGATGACAGGACGCTGTAAGAGCCATTCGGGTTTAATATCAAATACAAATTAAATACGGAGATTATCCGACAAGTCAAATATTACTTGAACAGATCTTTACCAGCCATTCAAATAATAATTGGTTTGCTGGTTTTTCCAAATATTACTCCAGTTTTTAAAACCGTTAAAAAAGTAATATAAAGATGAAACAGACTTTATCATCCTGACAGTCAGCAACCAAAGTAGATGGACCTAGCTATGGATTGTTTAGAAAGTGTTTATTAATCGGGCACATAGTTATGGGTAATATAACATTGATAATATTCAGCTTTATGAGCGGAGACAATAACTTTTTGCTTGCATTTCTCTTAGGGCTGATAGGGGGCAGAATATTTTTGAAATCTAGTTTCCCTTATTCATACAATACTTCTAAATGCTGAATCCTCTCCATATACAGAAAATCTTCTTGTGAGCAGACATTTCATAAAATCGAATCCTTTAGGTGTGAAATTTACAGTTGTCAAATTTATCTGGGTAAACACACCAGAGAACAACGGCAAAAAAGCCAATTCTAAAGCCACTACAATTTGTTATCCCAATTTTTTACATTAAATAAATACGACTGCTGGACACATTAATCTGCAGGAAGAATTTCCCACAAAAAAGACATATTTATAACATCCAAAGTACCGTAGCTGATACCACAGTCCACTGCTATCTTGCCTGCAGCCCCCCCCTCCCCAAACAAAAAACTAGAAAGAAAACTTCCCTCTACTTCCTTAAGGAACCATATTACTTAGCAATAGTCCCAGTCCTTTAGGGAGAACCCAAACATTGGAATGCCTGTGCCAATGCTAAGCAGTACTGTCCCCCTCCCTGTACTCGACAGAGTGAGTTGACTATGTGGTCAGGGGCTGCTGGATACTTGAGATGTCTGGTCTTGTGATTCTGGATAGCAATAAATGGGTATGTATTAAAGATGTGCACCGTAAATTTTTCGGGTTTTGTGTTTTGGTTTTGGATTCGGTTCCGCTGCCGTGTTTTGGATTCGGACGCGTTTTGGCAAAACCTCCCTGAAATTTTTTTGTTGGATTCGGGTGTGTTTTGGATTTGGGTGTTTTTTTTTAAAAAACCCTCAAAAACTGCTTAAATCATAGAATTTGGTGGTAATTTTGATCCCATAGTATTAGTAACCTCAATAACCATAATTTCCACTCATTTCCAGTCAATTCTGAGCACCTCACACCTCACAATATTATTTTTAGTCCTAAAATTTGCACCGAGGTCGCTGGATGGCTAAGCTAAGCGACACAAGTGGGCGGAACAAACACCTGGCCCATCTAGGAGTGGCACTGCAGTGTCAGACAGGATGGCACTTAAAAAAATTAGCCCCAAACATCACATGATGCAAAGATAAATTAAAAAAGGGGTGCAAGATGGAATTGTCCTTGGGCCTTCCCACCCACCCTTATGTTGTATAAACAGGACATGCACACTTTAACAAACCAATCATTTCAGCGACAGGGTCTGCCACACGACTGTGGCTGCAATGACTGGTTGGTTTTGGCCCCCACCAAAAAAGAAGCAATCAATCTCTCCTTGCACAAATTGGCTCTACAGAGGCAAGATGTCCACCTCCTCATCATCCGATTCATCGCCCCTTTCACTGTGTATATCCCCCTCCTCACAGAGTATTAATTAGTCCCCACTGAAACGCTGATCGCTGACAAGGTGACCGGCTGCACTAAACACTCTTTCGCAGTACACACTGGAGGGGGGGCAACTTAGGTAAAATAAAGCCAGTTTGTGCAAGGGCCTCCAAATTGCCTCTTTTTCCTGCCAGTATACGTATGGACTGTCTGACGTGCCTACTTGGATGCTGTCACTCATATAATCCTCCATCATTCTTTCAATGGTGAAAAAGTCATATGCAGTGACAGTAGACGACATGTCAGTAATCGTTGGCAGGTCCTTCAGTCCGGACAAGATGTCAGCACTCGCTCCAGACTGCCCTGCATCACCGCCAGCGGGTGGGCTCGGAATTCTTAGCCTTTTCCTCGCAGCCCCAGTTGTGGGAGGAGCTGTTGACGGGTCACATTCCACTTGAGTTGACAAGTGTCTCACCAGCAGGTCTTTGAACCTCTGCAGACTTGTGTCTGCCAGAAAGAGAGATACAATGCAGGCTTTAAACCTAGGATCGAGCACGGTGGCCAAAATGTAGTGCTCTGATTTCAACAGATTGACCACCTGTGAATCCTGGTTAAGCGAATTAAGGGCTCCATCCACACGTCCCACATGCCTAGCAGAATCGCTCCGTTTTAGCTCCTCCTTCAATCTCTCCAGTGAGGGGAATGACCTTACTCAGGCCGGCAGTGTCTGAACTGACTTCACGTGTGGCAAGTTCAAAGGGTTGCAGAACCTTGCACAACGTTGAAATCATTCTCCACTGCTCTTGAGTCAGGTGCATTCCCCCTCCTTTGCCTATATCGTAAGCAGATGTATAAGCTTGAATGGCCTTATGCTGCTCCTCCATCCTCTGAAGCATATAGAGGGTTGAATTCCACCTTGTTACCACCTCTTGCTTCAGCTGATGGCGGGGCAGGTTCAGGAGTGTTTGCTGGTGCTCCAGTCTTTGGCACGCGGTTGCTGAATGCCGAAAGTGGGCCGCAATTCTTCGGGCCCCAGACAGCATCTCTTGCACGCCTCTATCATTTTTTAAAATAATTCTGCACCACCAAATTCAATGTATGTGCAAAACATGGGACGTGCTGGAATTTGCTCACATGTAATGCACGCACAATATTAGTGGCGTTGTCCGATGTCACAAATTCCCAGAAGAGTCCAATTGGGGTAAGCCATTCTGCGAAGATGTTCCTCATTTTCCGAAAGAGGTTGTCAGCTGTGTGCCTCTTATGGAAAGCGGTGATACAAAGCGTAGCCTGCCTAGGAACGAGTTGGCGTTTGCGAGATGCTGCTACTGGTGCCGCCGCTGCTGTTCTTGCTGCGGGAGGCAATACATCTACCCATTGGGCTGTCACAGTCATATAGTCCTGAGTCTGCCCTGCTCCACTTGTCCACATGTCCGTGGTTAAGTGGACATTGGGTACAACTGCATTTTTTAGGACACTGGTGAGTCTTTTTCTGATGTCTGTGTACATTCTCGGTATCACCTGCCTAGAGAAGTGGAGCCTAGATGTTATTTGGTACCGGGGTCACACTACCTCAAGAAATTCTCTAATTGCCTGTGAACTAACGGCGGATACTGGACGCACGTCTAACACCAACACAGCTGCCAAGGCCTGAGTTATCCGCTTTGCAACAGGATGACTGCTGTGATATTTCATCTTCCTCGCAAAGGACTGTTGGACAGTCAATTGCTTACTGGAAGTAGTACAAGTGGTCTTCCGACTTCCCCTCTGGGATGATGATCGACTCCCAGCAGCAACAACAGCATGGCCAGGAGCAGTAGGCGTTACACTCAAGGATCCATCGGAGGAATCCCAGGCAGGAGAGGACTCGTCAGACTTGCCAGTAACATGGCCTGCAGGACTATTGGCTTTCCTGTCTAAGGAGGAAATTGACACTGAGGGAGTTGGTGGTGTGGTTTGCAGGAGCTTGGGTACAAGAGGAAGGGATTTAGTTGTCAGTGGACTGCTTCCGCTGTCACCCAAAGTTTTTGAACTTGTCAATGATTTCTGATGAATGCTCTCCAGGTGACGTATAAGGGAGGATGTTCCTAGGTGGTTAACGTCCTTACCCCTACTTATTACAGCTTGACAAAGGCAACACACGGCTTGACACCAGTTGTCCGCATTTCTGTTAAAATAATTCCATACCGAACAGGTGATTTTTTTTTGTAATTTGACCAGGCATGTCATTGGCCATATTCATCCCACGGACAACAGGTGTCTCCCCAGGTGCCTGACTTAAACAAACCACCTCACCATCAGAATCCTCCTTGTCAATTTCCTCCTCAGCGCCAGCAACACCCATATCCTCATCCTGGTGTACTACAACAGTGACATCTTCAATTTAACTATCAGGAACTGGACTGTGGGTGCTCCTTCCAGCACTTGCAGGGGGAGTGAAATGGTGGAAGGCGCCACCTCTTCCCATCCTGTGTTGGGAAGGTCAGGCATCGCAACCGACACAATTGGACTCTCCTTGGGGATTTGTGATTTAGAAGAACGCACAGTTCTTTGCTGTGCTTTTGCCAGCTTAAGTCTTTTAATTTTTCTAGCGGGAGGACGAGTGCTTCCATCCTCATGTGAAGCTGAACCACTAGCCATGAACATAGGCCAGGGCCTCAGCCGTTCCTTGCCAATTCGTGTCGTAAATGGCATATTGGCAAGTTTACGCTTCTCCTCAGATGCTTTTAATTTAGATTTTTGGGTCATTTTACTGAACTATTGTTTTTTGGATTTTACATGCTCTGTACTATGACATTGGGCATCGGCCTTCGCAGACGATGTTGATGGCATTTCATCATCTCGGCCATGACTAGTGGCAGCAGCTTCAGCAGGTGGTGGAAGTGGATCTTGATCTTTCCCTATTTTACCCTCCACATTTTGTTCTCCATTTTTTAATGTGTGGAATTATATGCCAGAAATATATCAATAGCAATGGCCTACTGTACTGTCTGTACTACTACTGCTGG
Source organism: Pseudophryne corroboree (assembly GCF_028390025.1). Classification (NCBI taxonomy): domain Eukaryota; kingdom Metazoa; phylum Chordata; class Amphibia; order Anura; family Myobatrachidae; genus Pseudophryne; species Pseudophryne corroboree. The sequence goes on from NC_086450.1 coordinate 277,909,053, forward strand.
TCACCAAAATGCTGCACCGTCCTACTATATACTGCTCACAACAATGCAGAACATATGTGGATACTTGAAGTGATACGGAGCTGCAAGATACAGCAATGGCCTACTGTACTGTACTACTGTATATGTATACTGGTGGTCACCACAATGCTGCACTGGTTTACTATATACTGCTCACAACAACAATGCAGCACAGATATGGATAGTATACTTGACACAGAGCTGCAAGATACAGCAATGGACTACTGTACTGTACAACTATATACTGTTGGTCACCAAAATACTGCACTGTCCTACTATATACTGCTCACAACAATGCAGCACAGATATGGATAGTATACTTGACACAGAGCTGCAAGATACAGCAATGGTCTACTGTACTGTACTATGGGGGTCATTCCGAGTTGTTTGCTCATTGTCGATTTTCGCTATGCTGTGATTTGTTGCTAAATGCACATGCGCAAGACACGCAGGGCGCATGCGCTTAGTTATTTAACTAAAAACTTAGCAGATTTGCTGTGGATTCTGCGGCACTTCTCAGTCGCTCTGCTGATCGGTAAATGATTGACAGGAAAGGGGCATTTCTGGGTGGTAACTGAGCGTTTTCCGGGAGTGTTCTAAAAATTGCAGGCATGTCAGGGAAAAACGCGGGAGTGTCTGGAGAAACGGGGGAGTGGCTGGCCGAATGCAGGGCGTGTTTGTGATGTCAAACCAGGAACTAAACGGACTGAGCTGATCGCAATCTGTGAGTAGGTCTGGAGCTACTCAGAAACTGCAAAGAATTATTTATTAGCAATTCTGCTAATCTTTCGTTCGCTATTCTGCTAAGCTAAGATACACTCCCAGAGGGCAGCAGCCTAGCTAAAAGCAGCTAGCGAGCGAACAACTCGGAATGAGGGCCTATATGTATACTGCTGGTCACCAAAATGCTGCACTGTCCTACTATATACTGGTCACAACAATGCAGCACAGATATGGATAGTATACTTGACACAGAGCTGCTAGATACAGCAATGGCCCACTGTACTGTAATAAATGTATACTGCTGGTCACCAAAATGCTGCACTGTCCTACTATATACTGCTCACAACAATGCAGCACAGATATGGATAGTATACTTGACGCAGAGCTGCAAGATACAGCAATGGCCTACTGTACTGTACTATATGTATACTGATGGTCACCAAAATGCTGCACTGTCTTACTATATACTGCTCACAATAATGCAGCACAGATATGGATAGTATACTTGACACAGAGCTGCAAGATACAGCAATGGCCTACTGTACTACTATAATTATATACTGGTGGTCCCCACAATGCAGCACACTGAGCACAGATATTTGCAGCACACTGAGCACAGATATGGAGCACTTTCAGGCAGAGAACGTAGATATTTTCAGCACACTGAGCACAGATATTTGCAGCACACTGAGCACAGATATTTGCAGCACACTAAGTACAGATACAGAGCTTTTCAGGGAAAGTACGCAGCCACGTCCTCTCCGTTCAATCTCCAATGCACAAGTGAAAATGGCGGCGACACTCGGCTCTTTATATAGAATACGAATCTCGCGAGAATCCGACAGCGGGATGATGACGTTCGGGCGCGTTTGGGTTAACCGAGCAAGGCGGGAAGATCTGAGGCTGCCTCGGACCCGTGTAAAATAGGTGAAGTTTGGGGTGTTTCGGATCTCAACGAACTGATCCCACTCATCTCTAGTATGTATATACTTAATACTGCACCTATGTGTTGTGTGTTAGAGTCTGATGTGGTGTGAAATGAAATAAGCCTTGAGGTGGATTTGAGTCAAATAATGTGAATCTCAGGGGAGGCAAAGTGCACCTAACAAATGCAATGCATGGTGATATCAGTATTAATAATGGGTGTGATTGTTGCCTGGGAGGTAAGATGGTTCCTTCAGGGGGCCTCTTCCTGTATGATATATTATATCTGTTTGTCCCATAATCAGTGGTGCTGAGAGAGGGGGGGGGGGTACAGATTACCTGAGACCAGACATGCCAAGGGGCCCAGGCCAGAGCACATAATTTTTTTGGGGGAGGTGGGGGGTTATTTTTTTTCTTTATTATAAATCAGTAAATGGCCGGGTGTGCGAGAGGCTTGGTTGGGCTGCCGGGAGGGGGGATGTATGGGTGTGTCATCTGGCTGTTTGTCCCTTGTCATGGACTTCCCTCACAGCCACTTCCAGCCAGGATCTCACAAGATGATAATGTCATTCTCTTGTGTGTCAGTCTCTGCAGTCGGCTCTGGATGGCCTCTGCCAACGCCGCGTCCGTCCGTGCTGTACTAGTTATTATTATAAGTCCAATTATATATTTATATAACTAGTTTAACGACAGTGTGCTGCATAAGTACCAGGTTTATGTATAACTTGTTTTATGTATTCACTATCATTGATCAGTTCTGATAAGTACAGTGGATTTATTTTAATAAGCACGTTTTGTATGTCTTGTTTATGTATTGATGTTTGTAGCCTACACAGTTGTTGATCTCCGTAATAACAAGGAGACTATCCGGTTTGTTTACAGTTGCCAAGCAACATAGACGTGACTTCCGGGATTGGCTCCCTGCCCGGCGCTGTCTGCTGACGTCAGTGCCCTGCTCAGCCGTGGACAGCACGGACGGACGCGGCGTTGGCGGCGGTATCGGACAGGTGAGTGCAATCCTCTCAATGATTATCTCCTGCACTGGGTATATATATGTGGTGTGTGTTCATGTATTCTTGTATAGCTTGTCCCTGAAGACGGGGTGTGTTCCCCGAAACGCCGTAGGACTATAATAAAAGTTCTTCACTTTGCATAACCTCGTCTGCTGAGTGCCGCTGATTTTTCCCTGCACGATATATATATATATATATATATATATATATTTATTTATATATATTGCAACAAGGTCACCGTCAAAGTCAAGCTATGGCACATAGTCCAGTCTGATCAGGACCTAAAGTTAAACTAGACCAAACTGTTGTCCTGTTATACCAGACGGCGTAACATTAGAGACATTCTTGTCAAATATGATATCTCCCCCAAATCTCAGGCTCTGTTACATGCCAATGCTCGAGGTTGCTTTAGATGCACATGTACCACCTGCCAGTTCATGATCAGTGGTAAAACTTTCCAACATCCACTTATGGGCCGCACTCTGACTATTAATTATACTCTCATTTGCTACTCCAAGTTTGTCATCTATCAATTGCTTTGCCCGTGTGGGCTGTCATACATAGGCAAAACTGAGAGAATTTTCAAGGAACGTATGGCAGCCCACCGGTCGGCAATGAAAGCGGCCATTACCGAAGGGTCTAGCGAACAGCCGGTTGCCCGACATATTTTTCTCATGCACGGCATCCACTAGTGACTTTGCGCTATCGCATGATAGATCACATTCCCCCTCTCACATGGGGTGGTGACAGGGGGCTTAAACTCCTCCAACTAGAAGTAAGGTGGATTCACCGCATGGGGACCCTCCATCCAAAAGGCCTCAATGAGCAACTGGGACTCAGTGCGTTTTTGTAATTTATTTAAGCTGCTGTCTAGGCACCATTTTTATGGTTTACTGTTTTCTACATATGACACCTGCGCTGTATGTTTTGCGGTATATACATTGTAGATGACTTTTATATCTTTAGATCTACTTAGTAATATTTGCCTGTGTATGCCGTAATAGTTCGTTTTATGTCTGTGGTTGAGAAACGCTTACAGTGGCCACATTGGTGCGGTATAATCTTTGTGTGTACTGTTGTCACCATAGCTACCGGCACTGTGTGATGACGTCATGTGGGAGCGCCGACGGACCTGGCGGGTGCCTGTGTTCCGGAAGCGTGGTGATGGTGACTGCACTCACTGGCTATTTAAGTAAGCACACTTGTTTGTTCTCATTTGACCTGATGAAAATGCACTATTAAAATGCATTGAAACATTGTCTTCAACTTGGAATACACTGTGACTTTGTCCCCTTCGCTTGGAGTGCCGCACTCTCTGTTGTCTGTATTATGCCCCGTGGAGGCACCCAGCGCAATTGTGGACTTTAATGTGAAAGCCAGACCAGTGTTCCATGTGTTCACTCTTTGTCAGGGCTACCCATCTGTTATTGATTCTAAACTATCTATTCAGTGTCTGCCTCATGCACTGCTGCTCTTTAGTACTTATCATGGACTGTGGGGGTAAATTCTGAGTTGATCGCAGCAGGAACTTTGTTAGCAGTCAGGCAAAACCATGTGCATTGCAGGGGAGGCAGATATAACATGTGCAGATAGAGATAGATTTGGGTGTGGTGAGTTCAATCTGCAATCTAAATTGCAGTGTAAAAATAAAGCAGCCAGTATTTACCCTGCACAGAAACAAAATAACCCACCCAAATCTAACTCTCTCTGCAAATGTTATATCTGCCTCCCCTGCAGTGCACATGGTTTTGTCCAACTGCTAAAAAATGTCCTGCTGCGATCAACTTGGAATTATCCCCTATATGCATTGCTAATTGTCCAGCACCTTGGTCTGCACTTACAAGCACTTTTGTTTTTTGCACTATTTTTGCACTTCTGCATGCACTTTATTATGCATTGCTGCAGGGCTCAGTGATATCAGTATACATGAGCTTAGCTGTAAGTTTGCTCTAGTCCCCTAGCGTGCTTTTTTTGATTCTGCTGTGGTTGTTTGTAACATGGCTGGAGAGCTCTTAGACACCACCAACCAAGGCATGTCCTTGGCCCATTATCCTATTGGTGAGCTACATGGTTATTCAGAAGCTGAAGCAGATGCCATCCTATACTCAGCATTACTTAGTGACCAGCAAGAGTCACTTTCTTTGGAAGATTTATACCACGATTTATTAAAAATCAAACGCAAATAAATTGACTATTTTTACCACTGCCTTTCACTATCTGACTACTTTAAAGCTAAAAAGATACCTCGTGAGTTGCGAGTACGTAACTCCCCCACAATAAGACGCAGCGATCCCACTTTCTGTCGGAAGTGGGTCGGTATCTTGATTCGTTGCTCAATGGACTTACGGCTGCTCATTATTGAGCAATCCACAAAAGAAATAAATGCATATAAATCCAACCCTGCTGAGTTTGAGCTTAAGCACAAAGCTAATTTGGAGGCAGACACTACAGTGGACTGGTATACCAAACTGAATAACCAACTACAACTCCATAAGCGTGAGCTTATTAAATTTAAAGCGTCCAAGTGTCAGAAAGTCTACATAGACTACGAGCAGCATAATGTTTACAAGTGGGTCGATGGTAACATGAAACGCAACTTTAAGCGACCTTTCTTCCGTCGAAGAATGCATTGAACCCGTGATCTTGAGTCATCCAATGAGCACACCTCCACTACTAGTGATTCGGATTCCACAATACAAACATCTCGGAATGACCACCCTTTAGGAGTGGCCACCCGGGCCAAGACCCCTGGTGCAAGAGGCAACGTCGCTACACAAGATGCGGGCACCAATGGCAGAGGAAGGGGAAGAGTGGTGCATCCCCCCAAGAACCTGAGATATCAGAAAACCTAGTCATTAATCTCTCGAGTTATGAGCTCAGCGATGTTAAAAAATCTGTGCTATCCAGAGGACTGTCCTTTATACCATCCTGCCGGCAAGATCCATTACAATGGAAAGTTGACAAATACCGTCTACATCGTCAGCTCAAGCTAAAAGAACACTTTGCCAAGAGCCCTGTGTCCTTTTTAATGATAATTCTGAAATACCGGCAAAGCTCAAAAAATTATTGCTTAAGTCGACTTTCGAACCGCAGACACACAATGCATCTGTTCGGACTTTTATGCGGCTTCTTGAACTTGAGACAGACCAATAAATTTTTTCTCTATCACATACTAGGAGCAATCTTACTAGAGCAGAAAGATTGGCTATAGATCGACTGGCATCGTGTTCTGGCATTATATTTAGACCTGCCGACAAAGGCGGTTGCAGGATCTAGTGGACTACAAAGCTGAAATTGTGTCACAGCTGACTGATTCTTCAACGTATAGGCTGTTGTCCACTGATCCTACTTCTGAATTCATGATAGAGTTGACTAGTAGATTGGATGCGGCAGTTGGAACAGAGATTATCTCGCATACTCTCAGTCAAGCATTGTTGCCCAAATTTCCTGTTATACAGTTTGGTCAACCCTCCAGGTAGGCCTATTATATTGGCCAATAAATCCCTGTTCCAACTGGTAGCTTTATTTCTTGACGAATTGTTTCAGCCATGCATACAGTCACACCCCCGATTTTTACTAGACACTAGCACTTTATTGCGCAGGCTACAAATGCTGGGTCGATTTGATCATGAAGTGATTCTCTGCAGCATTGATGTGCAGAGCCTGTACACTATTATTCCCCATGATAGTGGCATGGAGGCAGTCGAAGATTTCCTTTATGGGCATCCTGACTTTAAGGGTCCAGAGCTACAATTCTGTCTGGATTTGCTCTATATGACCCTCACAAAAAAAATCTTCCTTTTCGATGGTAAGATATATTTACAACAAACCGGATGTGCGATGGGGTCCCCTGTGGCCCCATCGTACTCTAATATTTACATGGTCAAGGTCGAACAGGAAGTATTTTTTGATGACCCTACAATAGCATCAGAAATTATTACTTATTATCGCTATATTGATGATTTGCTCATCCTATGGAAGGGCACCCAGGAGCGTTTAGTTGAGATTATTGAGACACACTACAGCCGCAATCACCCTGTCAAATTCACATATACCATGAGTAAACAGTCCTTTAACAACTTGGATGTTAAGATCTCGATCCTAGATGGTTATATTCATACATCTATTTTTAGTAAACCTGCCGACAGGAACAATCTGTTGCATTTTTCCAGCTTTCACCCCACACCGCTCAAACGTGGTCTGGTGTACTCTCAGTTACTTAGAGTCCACCGGATCACGTCTGATCCCATTGAAGCAGAGACGCAATGGACCAGCATGATCAATAGGTTTTTAGCCAGAGGGTATTCACTAAAGCTACTGGAACAGGCTAAACGTAAAGCCTTAGCTGTAGATCGGACCCAACTTTTACAGGGTGATGTTCAAGCACCCGATACCACCGCCATGATTCAATGGGTAGGCCAATTTAGCCCCACTAGCAGTGGTATCAACCAAATATCTAAAAAGCTATGGCACATAGTCCAGTCTGATCAGGACTTAAAGTTAAACTAGACAAAACTGTTGTCCTGTTATACCAGATGGCATAACATTAGAGACATTCTTGACAAATCTGATATCTCCCCCCCAACTCTCAGGCTCTGTTACATGCTAATGCTCGAGGTTGCTTTAGATGCACATGTACCACCTGCCATTTCATGATCAGTGGTAAAACTTTCCAACATCCGCTTACGGGCCACACTCTGACTATTAATTATACTCTCACTTGCTACTCCAAGTTTGTCATCTATCAATTGCTTTGCCCGTGTGGGCTGTCATACATAGGCAAAACTGAGAAAATTTTCAAGGAACGTATGGCAGCCCACCGTTCGGCAATCAAAGTAGCCATAACCAAAGGGTCTAGCGAACAGCCGGTTGCCCGACATATTTTTCTCATGCACGGCATCCACTATTGGCTTTTGTCACTGACCTGGGTTGGGAGTGTTGAGAACTCGGGGGTTCTTCCGATGATCGGGAAGAGGAACCACAGCTGAGCCGGAGCAGGGATGTCCGGATGTAGGTTTTTCTCATGCAGAACTTAGCCATTGTATCCGACGTGTAATGCTAAAGAATTAGTTGTGGCCAAGGCTTGGGGGCGATGCTGAAGTACACAGAAGAATGAAGAACTTGTGAGCGATGTTGAAGAAATGAATGAAGATTTGAGAACGATGTTGAAGCACACAGAAGAATGAAGAACTTGTGAGTGATGCTGAAGAAATAAATGAGGATTTGAGATACAGTGTAACTCTGGAAGTTTGGGAGGCGTTCCACTTAGAGATACCCTGTAATACTGGAAGCACAGGAGGTGTCCCTCTGAGAGATACACTGTAACACTGGTAACGCAGAGAATGTCCCACTGAGTGATACACTATAACGCTGGTAGCACAGGGAAGGTTCCACTGAGTGATACACTGTAACGCTGGTAGCACAGGAAAGGTTACATTGAGTGATACACTGTAATGCTGGTAGCACAGGGAAGGTTCCACTGAGTGATACACTGTAATGCTGGTAGCACAAGGAAGGTTCCACTGAGTGATACACTGTAATGCTGGTAGCACAGGGAATGTCCCACTGAAGGATACTCTGTAATGCTGGAACACAGGAGACGTTCAGCTTGAGAACACGCTGAACGCTGCTAGCACTGGTGATCCTTGGAAAGACGATACTCAGGTGCCGGGGCTCTGTAGGGCATCTGCCTTTAAACTTCCCGCCTTCTCCCGATTGGCGGAAGGGGCCGATGATGTCACCCGCTCACCACGCTCTCGTGGATGCCGGGCGCAATGGCAGCGCCCACACCCCGGGAACCCGCCGGAGGCAGAGCCAGCAAGACGCCATGACCCGGAGCCCACCGGGGTTGATGACCGCCGGGAGACCCAGTGCACCCAGAGCGGTAAGCGCAGCAGCCACAGCGGTAAGCGCGGCAGCCGCAGCGCCACGAGTGTGACAGTACCCCCTCCTCTAGGAGTGGCCCCTGGACACTTTCCTGGTTTCGTTGGATGTTTAGAATGAAAGATCCGGACTAGTCGGGGAGCAGTGACTTCAGAAGCTTTGACCCAGCTCCTCTCCTCAGGACCATAACCTTTCCATTCTACCAGATACTGTAAATTCTTGTGAAGATAACGAGAGTCAAGAATAGTTTTGATTTCAAATTCTGTTCCAGCTTCAGTCTCTACCGAGGTTGGGCTAGGAGACTCCGAATGAAACCGATTTAAAATGAAGGGACGAAGGAGAGAAACATGGAAAGAATTTGGTACCCGAAAGTGGGAAGGCAATCCCAATTTGCAGACAACAGGGTTCAGGACTTGCAAAACAGGGTAAGGACCGATGAACCTCGGAGCTAACTTCATAGCGGGTACTCTTAAATGAAGATTGCGGGTAGAGAGCCATACCCTGTCACCAACTTTGTATTGCACGCCGTTTTCTATCCGCAAAGAATTTGTAGCGGCCAGAGATTTTCTTGAGATTAGCATGAACCCTACTCCAGATTTGACTGAAGTGCCGGAGAGTGGAAGCTGCAGCAGGAACATCCTCCGAAGGAAAAATTGGTAATTCTGGGACTCGTGGATAGAATCCATAATTAATGAAGAATGGGGACTCACCAGTGGAAGAGTGGTACAGATGATATTGGGCAAACTCGGCCCAGGGTAACAGTTCCACCCAATCGTCCTGTGAAGGAGAGAGATAAATGCGGAAAAAGTCTCTAAATCTTGATTGACACGTTCAGTTTGCCCATTGGTTTGTGGATGGTAAGCAGATGAGAACTTGAGTTTTATTTGTAAGGCTGAGCAGAGGGCCCTCCAAAATCTTGCAGTGAACTGCACCCCTCGATCAGAGACTATCTCCCGAGGTAACCCGTGCAGGCGGAAGTGTTCACGAATAAATAGTAAAGCCAATTTGGGAGCCGTTGGTAAACCGGTCAACGGAACAAAATGTGCCATTTTTGAAAAGCGGTCAATAATCACCCAGATGGTATTGTAACCCTTGGAGAGGGGTAATTCGGTAATAAAGCCCATAGAAATATGGGTCCAGGGTTTCTTAGGAATGGACAGTGGACGAAGCAACCCCGCAGGAGGCAGACAAAGAGTTTTGTGCTGAGCACATTGAGGACACGAATTGACATAATCTTTTATATCCTTCTTCATGGTGTCCCACCAATATGACCTTCGTAGAAATTCACACATTTTTTGAACTCCAGGATGACTGGAAAACTTGGAGATATGAGCCCACTGCAGTAACTTTGGTCGAAATTCAACTGGCACAGACATTCTCCCAGGAGGAGGACCCAGAGAGGTGGGAGATGCTGAAATAGAGCCTGGACTGAGAAATAAACTCTTTTCAAAGAAATTCTCCTCATCCGAGGCCTTTAAAGAACGAGACAGAGCATCAGCCTTAGCGTTAAGAGTCCCGGCCCGGTACTTCATAACGACCGAGAACCGAGTGAAGAAGAGCGCCCATCTAGCTTGACGGGGATTCAAGCACTGGGCCGTCTTGATATACAACAAGTTCTTGTGATCGGTGTAAATAGTAATTAGGTGTTTAGCATCTTCCAATAAGTACCTCCATTCTTCTAGGGCAGATTTTATTGCTAAAAGTTCCTGATCTCCAATGGTGTAGTTTCGTTCAGCAGGAGAGAACTTACGAGAATGGAAACCACATGGATGTAACTTCCCATCAGAAGAGTACTGTGAAAGGACGGCACCGATGCCTACTGAGGAAGCATCGACTTCCTAGAAGAATGGTTTTGAGAAATTCGGTTGTTGGAGTACCGGAGCAGACATAAAGGCTGATTCAACCAGGCAAATGCTACTACAGCTTCGGAAGACCAGAGACTTGGGTCAGACCCCTTTTTGGTTAGGGCAGTAATGGGTGCAACGATGGTAGAAAATCCCTTAATGAATTTCTGGTAGTAATTTGCAAAGCCCAGGAATCTTTGTACCGCTTTCAAGGAGAGAAGCTGAGTCCAGTCCCGGATGGCAGTGAGTTTTTCCGGATCCATGCGAAGCGCCGTACCCGAGATGACATAACCGAGGAACGGAATTGAAGGGACCTCAAAAATACATTTGGAAATCTTGCCGTAGAGACGATTCCTTCGTAAGCGAAGAAGTACTTCTTTGACCTGTACTCTGTGCTCTGCAAGATTCTTAGAAAATATCAGAATGTCATCCAAGTACACCACGCTTTGGTATAACACATCTCGGAAGATTTAATTTACAAATCCCTGAAAAACGGCAGGGGCATTGCTGAGGCCAAACGGCATTACCAGATATTCGTAATGCCCGTCCCTGGTATTGAAGGCCGTCTTCCATTTGTCCCCCTGTCGGATACGTATCAGATTATAGGCTCCTCTTAAGTCGAGCTTAGTGAAGACATGGGCTCCACGAACCCTATCAAATAGCTCTGTGATTAGCGGCAAAGGGTATTTGTTCTTAACGGTGATATCGTTTAAGCCACGATAATCAATACATGGTCTTAACCCCCTGTCCTACTTCTTCACGAAAAAGAAACCTGCTCCAGCCGGGGAGGTAGAGTTGCGAATGAATCCTTTCAGTAGATTAGATTTGATATAGTCCGACATAGCTTGGGTCTTGGGTAATAAAAAGGGGTGTGTGCGTCCCCGGGGTGGCATTTTCCCTGGGATAAGCTCAATGGGACAGTCTCAGGGTCTATGGGGTGGTAACTGATCGGCTGCCTGTTCCGAGAACACATCTGTGAACTCCCGATAGGCCTGCGGAATGAGCTCCTCATCCGACTTGGAAGATGCACGGAGCGGGTAAACAGGAGTGAGACAACTAGAGTGACAAAACGAACTCCAGGACAATATTTGTGACGACTTCCAGTCGACGTGAGGGTTGTGAATTTTAAGCCAAGGTAGACCAAGAACAAGATCGTGAGGCATCTCCGGAATTACTAGAAACTCCAAATGTTCTTGATGCAGAGCTCCGACCTGCAGCTTGATTGGCTCTGTGCGACTTGTAATAAGACCATTAGATATTTTGGTACCATTGATGGCAGTCAACATAATAGGTCGTTTGACAGACTGTAACTGTAAACCCAGACTCTGAACACAAGAAAGAGAAACAACATTCCCTGCAGCCCCAGAGTCCAACAGGGCCTTAACAGGTTTGGCTATAGACTCAGAAAACAGAGACACGGAGAGTAAACAATCCACTGTCGGAGAAGATTTAGATGTAACCCCTAACTTGACTCCTCCGGAACAAGCTAGGCCTGCCCGTTTCCCGGACGGGACTTGCAGAACTTGATAAAGTGATATGCGGCTCCACAGTAGAGGCAGAGGTTACCCTCACGACGGCGCTGTCGTTCCTCCGGGGACAGCCTGGATCGGTTGATTTGCATGGGTTCGTCCGGACTCGGGGTAACTGTTTGCTTAGGCGGGAGAAGCCGGAATCTGGATCGATCCGACCGACTACGTTCGCAACCTCGTTTCTGCATGCGAAGATCCACCTTGACACAGAGTGAGATCAACTCTTCTAAAGGATCTGGCAGATCCCTAGTGACCAGCTCGTCCTTCAGACGGTCAGAGAGCCCGTTCCAGAAAGTGGCCCTGAGAGCATCATTATTCCAGTGTAGTTCTGAGGCAATGGTCTGGAATTGAACCACATACTGTCCCATAGAACGGGAGCCTTGACGGACTCGGAGCAGGTCCGAGGAAGCAGCGGTCGTTATGCCGGGCTCATCAAAAATCCTTCAGGATGACGGAATGAAATTAGTGTAACTGGAAACCAATGGGTCAGATCGTTCCCACAACGGAGACACCCAATCCAACGCTGAACCTTCAAGCAAGGAAATAATGTATGCCACTTTGGACCGATCCGTGGGGAAATTGTGTGAGAGAAGTTCAAAATGCACCTCGCATTGGTTGAGGAAACCACGGCAATTCTTTGAATTCCCATTATAGCGAGAGGGAGTGGGAAGCTGAAGGCATGACCTGGTTCCAGACGAGGATTGAACATTACTGAAGACGACTACTGGAGCGGGTACTGGAGCAGGAGCCGGAACTACTGAAGCCAGGGAGGCCTGAATTTGATCCAGCCGACCGGATAATTCCTGGAGATACTGCATCACCTGGCTCTGTGCTGCCTCCTGTCTCTGAACACGGGAAGCCAAGTTTTGGATGGCGCTTGACTCTGGGTTCCGATCCCCCGGGTCCATGTGGCCTGAGTATACTGTCACTGACCTGGGTTGGGAGTGTTGAGAACTCGGGGGTTCTTCCGATGATCGGGAAGAGGAACCACAGCTGGGCCGGAGCAGGGATGGCCGGATGTAGGTTTTCCTCATGCAGAACTTAGCTGTTGTATCCGACGTGTAATGCTAAAGAATTAGTTGTGGCCAAGGCTTGGGGGCGATGCTGAATGACACAGAAGAATAAAGAACTTGTGAGCGATGTTGAAGAAATGAATGAAGATTTGAGAACGATGTTGAAGCACACAGAAGAATGAAGAACTTGTGAGTGATGCTGAAGAGATGAATGAGGATTTGAGAACGATGTTGAAGCACACAGAAGAATAAAGAACTTGTGAGCGATGCTGAAGAGATGAATGAAGATTTGAGAATGATGTTGAAGCACACAGAAGAATGAAGAACTTGTGAGGGATGCTGAAGAAATAAATGAGGATTTGAGATACAGTGTAACTCTGGAAGTTTGGGAGGCGTTCCACTTAGAGATACCCTGTAATACTGGAAGCACAGGAGGTGTCCCTCTGAGAGATACACTGTAACGCTGGTAACGCAGAGAATGTCCCACTGAGTGATACACTATAACGCTGGTAGCACAGGGAAGGTTCCACTGAGTGATACACTGTAACGCTGGTAGCACAGGAAAGGTTCCACTGAGTGATACACTGTAACGCTGGTAGCACAGGGAAGGTTCCACTGAGTGATACACTGTAACGCTGGTAGTTCAGGAAAGGTTCCACTGAGTGATACACTGCAACGCTGGTAGCACAGGGAAGGTTCCACTGAGTGATACATTGTAATGCTGGTAGCACAAGGAAAGTTCCACTGAGTGATACACTGTAACGCTGGTAGCACAGGGAATGTCCCACTGATAGATACTCTGTAACGCTGGTAGCACAGGGAATGTCCCACTGATAGATACTCTGTAACGCTGGAACACAGGAGACGTTCAGCTTGAGAACACGCTGAACGCTGCTAGCACTGGTGATCATTGGAATGACGATAATCAGGTGCCGTTGCTCTGTACGGCGTCTGCCTTTGAACTTCCCACCTTCTCCCGATTGGCGGAAAGGTCCGATGACGTCATCCGCTCACCACGCTCTCGTGGATGCCGGGCGCAATGGCGGCGCCCACAAACCGGGAACCCGCCGGAGGCAGCGCCAGCAAGACGCGAAGACCCGGAGCCCACCGGGGGCGACGACCGCCGGGAGACCCAGCGCACCCGGAGCGGTAAGCACGGCAGCCGCAGCGCCGCGAGTGTGACAGCTTTGTGCTATCGCATGATAGATCACATTCCCCCTCTCACATGGGGTGGTGACAGGGGGCTTAAACTCCTCCAACTAGAAGTAAGGTGGATTCACCGCATGGGGACCCTCCATCCAAAAGGCCTCAATGAGCAACTGGGACTCAGTGCGTTTTTGTAATTTATTTAAGCTGCTGTCTAGGCACCATTTTTATGGTTTATTGTTTTCTACATATGACACCTGCGCTGTATGTTTTGCGGTATATACATTGTAGATGACTTTTATATCTTTAGATCTACTTAGTAATATTTGCCTGTGTATGCCGTAATAGTTCGTTTTATGTCTGTGGTTGAGAAACGCTTACAGTGGCCACAATGGTGCGGTATAATCTTTGTGTGTACTGTTGTCACCATAGCTACCGGCACTGTGTGATGACGTCATGTGGGAGCGCCGACGGACCTGGCGGGTGCCTGTGTTCCGGAGCATGGTGATGGTGACTGCACTCACTGGCTATTTAAGTAAGCACACTTGTTTGTTCTCATTTGACCTGATGAAAATGCACTATTAAAATGCATTGAAACGTTGTCTTCAGCTTAGAATACACTGTGACTTTGTCCCCGTCGCTTGGAGTGCCGCACTCTCCGTTGTCTGTATTATGCCCCGTGGAGGCACCCAACGCAATTGTGGACTTTAATGGGAGAGCCGGAACCGCCTGCTGTATATATATATATATATATATATTGCAACAAGGTCGCTATCAAAGGTCAAAAGTCAAGACACAGCAGGTAGTATACAGAGTTTGTGCGAGTATTTAATGGCATACAGGTAGCAAACAAACTTTAAACAAAAGAAATACATTTTCCAATCCGTGCAGAGTCGGCCCTAGCCAATTTGATGCCCTAGGCAAAATTTTGGCTGGTGCCCCTTAGCACCACCACTAGTTCTGCATCTGACCCAGCAACACTCAGGCAGTGGGGCCCATCAGGGGTTTACCCTGTGCCCCTGTGGGCCAGTTCAACCCTGCATAATGACCCACTGTAATGCCCATAATTCTACACAGTAATGCACCTTACACATATGCCCCACATTATTAATGCCCATAATACACATAATTCCACTCAGTAATCCACCTGACACATATGCCCCACATTAGTAATGCCTATAATATACATAATTCCACACAGCAATTCACCTTACACATATGCCCCACATTAGTAAATAGCGCAACGCAACTTACTGACCACGTTACAGTGCTGGATGGCAGGGGAATTTTTCGGCATGGACTGACTAGGAAAAAAAGTGTGGTGAGAACACTGCCCATGTTATATCCCTGCAGACACCTGGGGTTTGCACAGGGATAAGGGAAACAGGATAGCAGGGTCCCCCTCCTCCATGTGCACAAGCAGTTTAGGTGATGTCAGATTTATGTGGAGCAGTCTTCCACAATACATATGTGGTATTATAAGGAGCCATCCAGTAATAACCTTATATAGTCAGTGAAAATTCAAATATTTAGGAATTGCAGTTACTTGGCTTCTGCTGTCTAAGGTCTCACAAGTCAGGGGCATTCAAGCATGTCAGAGGGAGTTCAAGGGAGTGTGCAATCTATTTGACAAATGTAAACACAGCAGTGTATACAAGTACTGATTGAATACATTTGGAAAGTAACAGTTAGTTTGCAGACATGCTTGGATGCCCTAGGCAAATGCCTAGCCTGCCTATAGCCTGCCTATAGCTAAAGCCAGCTCTAAATCCGCAGACCATATGCATGATCTCTCAGTGCCTCCGGGCACTGATGGTCCAAGTCCCTGCTCACTGGCCACTTATTGGCACCAGTGTGTTGAGCAGTAGACTTAGAAGGGTTTAAATCCCTACCAGTACAATTAGGCCAATTCCCAGCTGTGGCTGGGAAGATCCGAAAACCTGGACCAGAGCCGTGTGGTTGAGAGCCCACACTTCTCTCCCTCAACCACACCTCAGAGCCCATATCCGGCCTTTGCACTGAACCAGGTTCTTCTTTTACCTGGCTGCGTTTCTCTGAGGCTGGACAGGTTTTCTTTAACCCACTACAGGGAAGTTGTGACCAGGGAAATACTGCATTCCCTGTCTCACCACAATATCTATCTAATCTCTCTCTCTCTCTCTCTTTCTTACTAATCTAATCTATCTATCTATCTCATAGTTGCCTACCCTCCCTCATTCTGCAGGAGACTCCCTGAAATAGTAGCAATCTCCTTGACCCCCTGAATAGACCAGCAATTTCCCTGATTGCACCTTATCTTCATTTTGCAGCTGTTACATTCTTGGGGGGGGGGGGGGGGGGGGGGGAGAAATAAAAGATACATACATTCAAATAGGCTCATCATAACCTGTATTGTTTTGTAATTATAAGGTACAATGTGGGAGATGTACTAAGCAGTGATAAAAGTGGAGAAGTGTGCCATAGGAGAAGTTGCCTGTGACTGTAATTGTCCCTTTCACACTGTTGAGTTGGTTGGCTCTTTGGAAAGTAAGGCCCGATTCATGTTTGTAAGCAAAGCAAATTATCAGGCAACTAGGCAAAACCAAGTTGCACTGCAGGTGGGGCAGATGTAACATGTGCAGAGAGAGTTAGATTTGGCTGGGTTATATTTATTCTGTGCAGGGTAAATACTGGCTGCTTTATTTTTACACTGCAATTTAGATTTCAGTTTGAACACACCCCACCCAAATCTAAATCTTTCTGCACATGTTACATCTGTACCATTAGCAGTGCAACATGGTTTTGCCCAGTTGCTTTGCTTACAAACATGAATCAGGCCCTAAGTCAGTGCCATGAGAATGCTTCTTTCCATATGATAATTTATACCTATGTCTTCCTAAAACCATTGTAGTGTGGCAGCATAGGTGGTGTGAGATAACCTGGGATGTGAGTGGGCTCCTTGGGGGGCCATTCTCCGTGTGGTGTGCAGATTCATATATGCACCTCACTTTTCTGTGTAAAGTCCAACCTGTAACCCGAGATGTGACTGTGAGGCCTCTTTCTATATGTTTTGCAATAACCTAAGTCTCCCTTACCTTTAAGTGTGGTGTTCAGGGTATGATATACTGTATGTTGGTGGGTCTGTGGGTGTGCAGATGTGCTGTCCCACACTGTTGCAGCTTTCGATACATATGGTGGGGTGCGCAGTCCTGTGAGTTCCTGCTGTCCCTGGTAAAGTGTGGTAGTAGAACCTCTCCTCCCCGTCTCTGCTGTATACTCAGACAATTGTGGTGGTCTTCAGCGGTAAGCAAAGATCCCCACGAGCCCATGGGGGTCCTTTCTGCTACTTCCTGTGTGTGTTTGTGTGTCATGCGGCCAACACGTTTTACACCACATCAAACTCTCACGCACACACCAACAGCAACTAGGTACAGCACTGAGTACATATATATTTATTACTAACATATGAAAATTCTACTGGTTTTAAAATTGACACATTTTGAAAAGCATCCAATCAAAAATATACATGTAAATGTGTTTTTATTTTCTTTCGTTCTAGATGTTTCTACAAATGTTCAGAGCAAAAAATGTGTCTTCTTGTAAATCAAGCAAACAAATGAGATTTAAATTGACACATACAGTAACTATCAATTTCAGGAAATACTTTTTTTTTTTTTTTTTAAATCATGTAGGAAGCATATGAAGAAAATGAGCAGTTAGAATGAGTTGGCTGATGATGAAGGGAGCAGTATAATAATATAAGAATTAACCGTCAACGCAAACAGTGATAAAAATTCACAACAGGCAGACTACACTAGCTTTAAGTTGAGATGTGCGGTGGGCACTTTTCATGTTTTGTGTTTTGTTTTGTTTTCTAATTCCCTGCTTGTGTTTTGGTTTTGGATTGGTTTTGCCAAAACCACCCTTTCTTGTTTTGGTTTTAGTTTTGGTCTTGGATCTGGATGATTTTTGAAAAAAACATAAACACAGCTAAAATCACAGAATTTGGGGGTAATTTTGCTCCTATGGTATTATTAACCTCAATAATATTCATTTATACTCATTCCCAGTCTATTCTGAACACCTCACACCTCACAATATTGATTTTAGGGTAAAAGGTTGCACCGAGGTGGCTGTATGACTAATCTAACCAACACAAGTGTTGCGGCACAAACACCTGGCCCATCTAGGAGTGACACTGCAGTGGCAGACAGGATGGCGGATTTAAAAAAATAGGCCCCAAACAGCACATCATACAAAGAAGTAAAGGAAGGTGCAATGAGGTAGCTGTATGACTTAGCTAAGCGACACAAGTGTGTGGCATGAACACCTGGCCCATCTAGGAGTGGCACTGCAGTGGCAGACAGGATGGCACTTAAAAAATCTAGGCCCCAAACAGCACATGATGCAAAGAAGAAAAAGAGGTGCAAGATGGAATTGTCCTTGGGCCCTCCCACCCACCCTTATGTTGTATAAACAGGACATGCACACTTTAACACACGACTGTGGCTGAAATGATTTGGTTTGGTTTGTTTGGGCCCCCACTAGAAAAGATGCAATCAATCTCTCCTTGCACAAACTGGCTCTACAGAGACAAGATGTCGACCTCATCCTCCGATTCCTCACCCCTTTCACTGTATACATCCTCCTCCTCATAGAGTATTAATTCGTCCCCACTGGTATCCACCATTACAGGTCCCTGTGTACATTTCGGAGACAATTGCTGGTCCAGGTCTTCCCGGAGGAATTTATAATTAATTTTGAGGAACATCATCCTCTCCACATTTTGTGGAAGTAACCTCCTACACCGATCGCTGACAATTTGACCGGCTGCACTAAACACTCTTTCGGAGTACACACTGGAGGGGGGGCAACTTAGGTAAAATAAAGCCAGTTTGTGCAAGGGCCTCCAAATTGCCTCATTTCCTGCCAGTATACGTACGGACTGTCTGACGTGCCTACAGTGATGCTGTCACTCATATATTCCTCCACCATTCTTTCAATGGTAAGATAAAATTGCTGCTAAAAAGCGCCAATGACAGGGTTATGAATATTAATTGTTAATCTCCCGTTCACTACTGTAAAAGGCAATGTGTATGCCTTTAATCAGATGTAGAAAAAAAGGGATAAAGAACAGCAGCGCTCGTGGGAAACAAAACTTCAAAGATGAGTGCAGAGCTGATAAAATTAAATCATTTAATATGACATTTTGACATCACACAATAAAAACATAATGAAACTGATTAAATATGGACTACTTAATCACTGGATGACCGCACTGGAGTTCAGAAGTTGAAAAAATCACCAGTGTTCCCCCCAATATTGAAGCGGCACTTCTACCTCATTTGAGAGCAGCACTCTGGGTTTTTTCCAGCGCATTCTGGCAAGCCTGCTATGGGCTCATCCCTCCCTCACATCACAATAGTTGGCATAACAGCAGACTTTACCCGAGGACACTTGCTTCAGCCAGCCCACGGGAGAGGTAATCCAATATCTGCCTTGGTACTGCACCTTTCATCTGCCGTGTTGTACACCAGCTACTCACTGGATACTATATTGCTACCTAACAAGTCGCTCCGGGAGCCTCACCATTCAACTTCTATCGATAGTATATATCCATGTGGTGAGATATTCTGTAACCCTTAATTATTATTATTATTTGGAGTAAATAATATACAGCACAGGACACCACCACTGAACTTATATGGCAGCACCACTGGACTGGACTTATACGGAATTATATTGATTTATATGGAATTATACGGCAGGATCCTTGGATTTATACGCCAGTACCGCTTGACATATACGACAGTATCAATGGACAGTTACGACAGTATCACTGGACATATACGGCAGTATCAATGGACATATACGGCAGTATCACTGGACATATATGGCAGTATCACCGGACTGGACTTCTACGGCACTACCACTGGAATTATACAGCAGGATCACTGGAAGTATATGGCAGGATCACTGGATTTATATGGCAGTACCGCTGGACATATACGGCAGTATCAGTGGACATATACGGCAGTATTACTGGACATATACGGCAGTATCACTGGACATATACGGCAGTATCACTGGACATATACAGCAGGATCATTGGACATATACGGCAGGATCACTGGACTGGATTTATACGCCAGTACCACTGAAATTATACGGCAGGATCACTAGATTTATATGCCAGTACCATTGGAATTTTATGGCAGGATCACTGGAATTATAAAGCAGGATCACTGGATTTATACGGCAGAACCGCTGGACATATACGGCAGTATCAATGGACATATACAGCAGTATCACTGGACATACAGTATATGCCAGTACCACTGGAATTATACGGCAGGATCACTGGGATTATACGGCAGGATCACTGGATTTATACAGCAGTACCACTGGACATATACGGCAGTATCAATGGACATATATACGGCAGTATCACTGGACATATATACGGCAGTATCAATGGACATATATACGGCAGTATCACTGGACATATACGGCAGTATCACTGGACTGGATTTATACACCAGTACCACTGAAATTATACAGCAGGATCACTAAATTTATATGCCAGTACCATTGGAATTATATGGCAGGATCACTGGAATTATACAACAGGATCACTGGATTTATACGGCAGTACCGCTGGACATATACGGCAGTATCAATGGACATATACGGCAGTATCACTGGACATATATGGCAGTACCACTGGACATACAGTATACAGCAGCATAGGGACACCACCACTGGACTGTTGCAGAACAACACAGCACCACTGCCATGGACTGGACTTATACAGTAGCACTGGACATTTGGCAGCAGAGGACACCACTACTGTGACTGGACAGATGCAGCACGACACACCACCACTGGACTGATGCAGCACAACACAGCACCACCGGACTGGACTTATACAGCAGCACTGGACATATGGCAGCAAGCGACACCACCACTGTGACTGGACTGATGCAGCACAAGACACCACCACTGGACTGATGCAGCACAACACAGCACCACTGCACTGGACTTATACAGCAGCAATGGACATATGGCAGCAAAGGACACAACCACTGTGACTGGACAGATGCAGCACAAGCCACTACCACTGAGGACGGAGACACGTCCTCTCTCTACACTCTCCAATGCTGGAGTGAAAATGGCGGGAATGCGCGGCTCCTTATATGGAATCCAAACCCTGTGAGAATCCGACAGCGGGATGATGACGTTTTGTCTCGTTCTGGTTTCCGAGTCAGGCGGGAAAACCCGAGCCTGACTCGGATCTGGACTCGTGACGTGAAGTCCAGGGGGGTTCGGTTCTCTGAGAACTGAACCCGCTCATCTCTAGCTTTAAGTGAAATCTGTAGCATATGGGACATCGATGCCCCATGCTCATAGCTACTGAAGTCAGACTAGTGCTAATTATATAATAGCAGACGTGCATTAAAACTTTAAATGCCAAAGCATTCTGAAGTGTTATTCATGTCTTCTCCGCTGTAACTTCAATAACTGGATGAGATTAATATTGTCATCTAATCTGGACTGTATAATGGCACACCTTTGTGTGGTTCTAGTGTGTTTATTTCTAAAATCTATCATAAGTAATACATATTGTATGATGAAACAAATGATATCAATAAAAGAAAAACATAGTTCCAATCGCTCATTTTTACTTAACAATTCATGATGGAATATAAATAGAAAAATGCACTTATACTATTTTTGTCCAAGAACATGTCCACTGAATGTTTGTCTACGTCATTTCTTCTTTTACTGTTTACTTTTATATTATGTTTGTTCTTTCATAATTTCATGTAGCTATTTTTGTGGTCTTAGCTTCCTATTGATGATGTGGCCTCTCCAGCTACATGTTTTATTTCATGTCTTCAATTTTGTATATCAAAAACTGTAAATAAACATGTTAATAAAGGTTGTTTTGCAACAGATTTTTACATTTTAATTACTGAACACTATTTAGTCATTATCCATGTTATCAATAATGTGTTATACGTATACTGTAAAAAACAGCAAATGTCTAAAAAAGTTTCTTGTCATTTTGGTTTGGATGCCAGCAATAAGACATTTCTTGACCACACCTCGATTTTGGTTTCATTAGACGAGACTTTCATAATTTCAAGGAATCTGAAATGAGATTAAAGTAAAACATATAACCACATACTGTACTGTAAATCAGTAAATGCAAAACTGCAGTAGGTAATACTTCATGATACTTTTATTGGCTACAAACAGTTGTTATGGAAGTTTTCACCATGCATGAATTCTAATCAGACATAACTCACTTGATGAAGATATTAGGTGTGCTCTGCACACTCATAAATACAAGTGTGATATGTATTAATCCCTGGAAATGCATAAAAGTCAACCCCATACATATATGGATCAGTTCAATTGTCTCTACTCCATGAAATCTGGAAAATGATGAGATACACACTGCACTGTGCATTATCAGCACTTATCGCATTGCAGTGGTTATTCACTGACACATTGCAGAAAATGGCATAAAAAAACTCACAGTATAAAATTAGCTTTGGACCCATTATGGGGGTCATTCCGAGTTGAATTTAGCACAGCTACGATCATCTTCCCAGGCATGCGGGGGGACGCCCAGCACAGGGCTAATCCGCCCCATATGTCAGTCCACCCCCCTTCCCGCACAAGTACAAAAGCATCGCACAGCGGCAATGCTTTTGTACTTAAAGAGTAATAGAAGATTTCACAAGATAAGAGGAAAAGCTGTGCAGAGGAGGGGCATTCCATGCAAAATAACAACACCAGTAACCTAGTTTTTATGATCTGCGCTGAAATTAAGTTTTGGCAAGACTGGTTATTGATCCAAAAAGTAGCAGGGAAGGCATTCCATGAAGCTAGCAATCAGAGGGATTGTTTCAATACTGAGTGTTACCTTTTGGTTTACATGGGGCTACTGCGATCTTACAAAGAGCAATGAATAAGCTGCTAAGGCCTCATTAAGGGTATGCAGCGTCATACTTAGATGACATTGTGATTTTCACCCAAGACTGGGAGTCACACCTCTCATAGGTGGAAGCCATTCTTGACTTCCTCAGGGCGCATGGATTTACTACCAACACTGAGAAATGCACCATCAGTGTGTTTATGTGTAGTTGGCCATGGACAGGTAAAACCCCAAATGAATAAAAGTGGAGGCTATATCCTCATGGCCTAAACCAGAAAGGAAACGCAACTTAGGACCTTTTTGGGGTTAGTGGGCTAATATTGCAAGTTCATTCAGGATTTTGCTGCCAAATAAGCACCGTTAACTGAATGTTTAAAGAAATAAAATCCAGATAAAATAGTCTGAACTGGTACTGATGAGGCAGCTTTGAAAGATTTAAAAGGAGCATAGGTTTTCACTGTGGTGTTGCAATTGCCAGGCTTTAAAAAGAAGTTTATTCCTCAGGCTGATGCCTCTTGAACAGATTTAGAAGCAGTGTTATCCCAAGAGGTACAGTAGAGGGAGAAGAAAGATCTGTCCTGTGCCCCCTCAGCCATGATCTGTTGTGCAAGACCTGATATTTGCTGTGTGGTGGCTTCTGAGTTACCATGAATAAAAACTACTTATTATACCACACTTGCTGAATGTGGTTCTTACAAGTGTCACAATTTACTGAGGTCATGGGTTCAATTCCCAATATGACCCTAACTGTGAAGAGTTTGTATATTCTACCTGTGCCTGCATGGGTTTCCTCCAGGTACTCCTTTTTCCTACCACAATCCAAAAATATACTTGTAGGTTAATTGGTTCCCAACAAAATTAACCCTAGCATGAATGTATCTGCGTGTACATGTGATAGGGAAATATAGGTTGTAAGCTCCATTAGAGCAGGGACTGATGTGAGTTCCCAAATGTTCTCTGTAAAGGGCTGCAGAATATGTGTGTGCTACTGTATATAAATAACTGGTAATAAATAAATATATTCAAATGCAGACCCATCCATCGCTACTGTTTCTATGAATTCTTAGTTTCTGATTACTGGTCGCTCCTACTTGTGCTAAAAACAGCAAAGGTTGACATTGATGATGTAGACATTTCTATAATGTCGACATTGCATCATTGTCAACATGGTTAAGGTCAACATCTTGAATATGTCCATGTATTCAATGTCGACATTACAACCATGTCATGTTGCCATGATGAATATCAACATTGTTAGTATTGGGAAAATATAGCACACAACACCTAGAGAGAGAACAATGGAGCTCTCATTATGCACCACATGGATATGGTTCCAAATATTTGTTCAGTAGTGAAACTCATACATAATCTGAATTTTATGTAGAATGTTCTTATCTGGTATTGTCAGATTTCTTACATATCAGACCATGGTTCACATAAGTACCAAATTCATATAATGTACAGAAAACATTTGTGCCACAAATAATGTAAACCCCAAGATTGCTCAGTATATAACTAGGGAAACCTTTCTGAACTTCCATCTTTTAGTAGTCTGAAAGAGTATTTATTTTATATTGGAATCCTTCAGCAGTAATCACTTACAATAAATTATGGAATTTCAGAAAGGAGAAAAACAGGTTGAATCATTAGCACAGTATAAATCTAGTGGATGCTGTATCAACTGAAGCAATATGGTGTTACACAGGATTGCTATTGGGAGACCCAAGGATCCCGGTCTTCAGAATGCCGTCGAGGAGGGGGGGGCTGCGCTCACCACGCATAGGGCTCGGTGTCTCGCTGTGCTCACCACAGGTTCTGTTCCCACTCTATGGGTGTTGTGGACACCCACGAGTGGGTATAGTCCCTGTCAGTCGGCATGCCGACTGTTGGGCTGTCCATCGCTCAGGATTCCGGCGTCAGTATAGAGACCGGCCGTCACATAGCTACATCCTGATACACATATGCATTGGTTTGGCACCTTATATGAAGAGGAGTCTTGTTGTTTACATTATTTTATTAACAAGCAACTTTTACCAGTCCCTTGTAAATGTTAAAAAAGGTTTAACAGCATATAGAGAAGACACCATGGTTTCACCATTTGCTGTAGTCACATTGTGCTACCACTATACAGTATATAATAAATGGGATTTGGACTGGTGTATTTTATATGCCAAGCATGCATTCCTCAGCCTTTTCAGAAGAACAGTCATCAGACACTTCAGTAACTTGATTAACTCTGCCTGAATAGGCGCACATGGTGCACTTACGATAAATACTGACACTGAAAAGGAACACAAACTTGGTGCTCTAGGCATTCAGAGTTTGATTTTTCCATTATCCTCAATAAAGACTGCTCCATTTGTTTATAACAGAGCTTAATGAAACCAGATGGATTTGAAGACATAGACATAACACCGAACAAAGTAGTGCCGTTACTGTCAGTTGTCTAGAGAGCTTACAATTCTGAGCATGATCTTATATTGAATGTAGTGACAGTTTAATTGCTAGATCAAGTAACATGAATGAATTTGTGAACCAGTGAATATGTCACTATTAGTCTGTTTATTGGAAGCATGAAAAGCATCTGGTATGCAATGTATCTTAAAATAGCACACTCAACTTTAATGGATAAAATGTGTTTAGTACTATTGTTCGACAACATGACCCTCTATAATACTCTGCACTATGGCTTTATTATTTCCTTTATTTAGTGGCAAGTTATTTTCAGTTTCTTTTTATAAAAGTGTTTAATAATCACATTTGGAAATGGAATACTTTATGAAATCACATATCTCATACTGTAGTAACATACAAAATTGCGCTTCTAATAGGATAAAGATCAGTGGTTCCCAAACACAGATCCCTTGCAGGGGTGCCATGGGTTCGTGGTCCAGGACTAATTTAAATTATTTATATTCAAAGTAATAGGCAAAACCAGTGCTGGTGTCTTCCAATCATAAAATATGTAGACAAACAGAAGCAAATCTTGTCCCTAATCATATAACATAAGGATGACATATAAACACAATTTACTTAATTTGATATTTTTTTCAGAATTTCTCAATAAGAAACTCTTGGCCTAGGGGTACCGTGAAAAAAAATGGAATACTCTAGGGTGGCGTGGCTCAAAAAAGTTTGGGAAAAACTGGGATGGATAAATGGGAATTAGATAATACAGTTGTAGCAAATTTAATACATCAGTTTTAGATCCTAAGTAGACATATTTCTTACCTTTGTTCCGTGGTCTTTATGAAATTCTTCGCTTTTTCAGGTTCACATCTATGGAAAGTTTGGAACATGGATAATGTCTGAATAAAGCCCATAAATTCTGCCAATGTCATGGTGATCTTAGTAACGATGCCATCTATCCTGTAATAGATAGTAGTGTGAGAAAAGATAACATCAGATTATTGATTACATACAGTCATACTTCTAAAGTATAGGCTCTTAACCTTGTACCTAAACAAAACTATTTGCAAATACAACAAATACCACATTTACAACCTCTAACAGTGTTTTTTTTTGTATAAACAATGTTTATTAGCACTCACAAGTATACGTAGGCAATAAACACATCTTCCAAACAATCACAGCGTGAATGCAGTTTTAACATATCACAAAGCAGTGAAAAAGAAGGAAGAAACCAGAGGAAACATTGGAAAGAAACATAATAGGAAGGGGAAAGAAAACAGAGAAAGGGCAAAATGAATATCATGAGGACAAAGGGAGGAAGGGAAGGTTAAAGTGAAATGGTTAGATGTAAGTAAAGCCATAATTGGTCTAGAATTTGGTCCAGTGGTTTTCAAAGAGATATAAAAATGGTGGAACAGAACTGCTTCGAGTCCCCCTATCTCGACAGCTGGAGCCAGTAGACAGGAGAGTCTTTTAACAAAACAAACCAGGTAGAAACAAATTCCAGATATCTGTCCTAGTTAGAGATGCAATATCTGCCATATTCATGTACATCAAGCCTCTGAAACCAAGCAGATGTAGCAGGTGGGTGTAAGGCATTCCAGAAAACTGGGATTACTGCTTTGGCAGAATTAAAAAATGCTTTAGTGAATTTTTATTCTCAAATATATCCCAAGATTAAACAACCAAGAAACTGAGTCAGGTGTCACTCCCTCCTCCACCACTGTCTTAGTGATCTGAATAAATGTGTCCCTGAACTTGCAAATCTTAGAGCAGTCCCACCAAATATGGAGGAGAGATCCCGGTGTCTATCCACAACGCCAACAGGAGTTAGGCAAGCATGGGTACATCTTGCTGAGAACAGCTGCGTATCTATACAAATAAATAATAACATTAATTTAAAGTGCATCTCAACTACTGAGAGGCTTTGTGAGGAAACTTGGGTGTATAAAATGAGTTATTTCAACTACCCGTCTGACATAGTGGTACCCAGTTCTTTGTGAAAAGTGAGAAGTGAAAGTCTGGCTGGAGCTGAACATTATCTCATCCAGTAGTTTATATATCAGGTAAGTCAACAATTCAGAGGAGTTTCTGCAGGAAGTGTTTTACCTGGAGCAGAGCCGGCGCTAGCAGCTCAGCAAAGGGATGCAGTGCATGGAGGCGCCATGCTGAAAAGGCGCTCTCCCCACTCTGCATCCCTGCTGCTGTTGGCTACTGCTGCGCCTGTCACACTGGAAGACAGGTAGTGGCTCTGGCAGCTTGCAGCAAGACTCCCTCCCCCTCCTCCTCCCTAGAGAGAGTGCACGTAGTGTGCGGTCTCAGCCCACACACAGTGATGCTGCCACTGACACCCCGTGCTGCCTAGAGGTTTGGGGGCATGGCTTAATTGCGGGAGCTGTGGCCATGCCCCTTTATGGGAAAAGTAATTTTAAAAAAACCTTTGCAGTGCCGAGCAGGGTTAGTGCAGTGCCTGATCCCTGAGCCCCCAGTCCTCAGCCCCTCAGCCAGGGTCAATTTGAGAGGGAGTGTAATTACTCCCCCCACTATCCATATAGGAACAGACAGATGCTCAGCAGTAGCAGCAGCCTCTCTGCCCCACTGCAGCATAGCACACTGCAGCATATGCTGTGCTGCCAAGATAAGAGCTGATGCTGCTGCTGCCCAGTAGGGTGGGAGTGCAGCGGACCAGGGTCCCCGCTGGGCCACTCCATCAGTCCCAGGCCCAGGTGATTAGTACCCGCTCACTCCCCCCCTCTCGGGGTCACTGACAACATCCTACAGAGCCACTGGAGTAACGGAGCCTGTGAGAAACTGGAGGAGAAGGGAAAGGAGGAGCAGCGCCTGAGTCGGGACCTCCTGCAAGTACCAGGGCCGCACAGTGGAGGGAATGAAGGCTGTACCCAGTGTGTAAGTAGCACAGAGGCTGCTGCTATTCTTGCATATGACAAGATGTTATTTTATTTTTTGATGTGTATTTTAAGGTTAAGTTATCTTTGTTGCACTAAAAGAACATTTGATAAAATAGTTGTCTTTCAATTAGGTGGAGCTACTGTATAAACAGTAACCAAGCATTATTAAACTATTACTTTAAAACTATTGGTGTAAATCTAATATACACAATCTATACCTTCCATCATGACCCATTCCAGAAGGGACGGTTCTAGACTTTGTGGCGCCCAAGGCGAAAGTTTCCTGTGGCGCCCCCCCCCCGCCCCCCCCTCTAAAGGTAAAATACAGTAGGTGCACACTGAGGGCGAGTGCCCCAAAACATGGGCGTGGTTTCATCATTGGGAAGGGGCGTGGCTTCTTCATAAGGAAGAGGCATGCCCACAGTTATCCCCCTGTACTTGTGCCCCTCTGTAGCTGTGCCCCCAGTAGTTGTGCCCCCAGTAGTTGTTCCCCTGTACTTATGCCCCCTGTAGCTGTGCCCACAGCAGCTGTGCCCCCAGTTAATTTGACCCCAGTAGCTGTTCCCCCTGTAGCAGTGCCCCCTGTAGTTGTGCCCCCTGTAGCTGTGCCCCTTGTAGCAGTGCCCCCTGTAGCAGTGCCCCCTGTAGTAGTGCCCCCAGTAGCTGTGCCCCTTGTAGCTGTGCCCCCAGTTGATTTGCCCCCAGTAGCTGTTCCCCCTGTAGTTGTGGCCCCTGTAGATATGCCCCCAGTAGCTGTGCCCATTGTAGCTGTGCCCCCTATATGTGCCTCCTGTAGTAGCGCCGCTTTGAAACCCTAAAAAAAAAAACACAATACTTACCAGCCTTGCTCCTGCTTCCGGACCACTGCTGCCGCTGTCTCCGGGCACCGGCTTCTCTCTATGGGAGAAACGTCATGACGTCTCTTCCATAGCAGCGCCGCACTGACACAAGGGGTAAATTTTGACCTCTAGCGTCAGTCAGCGACGCCAGCTGCAGCGGGCGCACACGGCGCTCGCTGCAGCCGGGGAGCGGTGAGGGTGGATTAGTAGCGGCTCTTGCCACGGCGCCCAGAGGGTAGCGGTGCCCCGGGCAAAAAGCCTGCTTGCCTGTGGCAAGAGCCGCTACTGTGTGTATGTCTCCATGTCCCTCTTCCCCCACCAGCAGTGTCCATGTCTTCATGTGCTCCTCATTCCTAGTCACGAAGGTGTATGTCTCCATGTCCCCCTCAGTCAGCAGTGTGTATGTCACCATGTCCCTCTTCCCCCACCAGCAGTGTCCATGTCTTCATGTGCTCCTCAGTCCTAGTTACGAAGGTGTATGTCTCCATGTCCTCCTCAGTCAACAGTGTGTGTGTGTGTCCTCATGTCCCCCCCAGTCATCAGTGTATGTTACCATGTCCCTCACCCCCATCCCCAGTCACCAGTGTGCACATCTCCATGTCCCCCTTCTCTAGTCACCAGTGTGTATGTCTCCATGGCCTCCACCTCCACCAGCATTGTGTATATCTTCTTTCCCATCCCCCCACCCCCACTCACCAGTGTGTACATATCCATTTCCTCTCTCCCCACCCCCAGTCAAAAGTGTGCATGTCTCCATGTCCCCCTCCCCCACCCCCAATCACCAGTGTGTCCATCTCCATGTCTTGATCCCTCCCAATCACTAGCCTTCATGTCCCTTCTCCTCAACCCCAGTCATTAGTGTGAATGTCTCCATGTCCCCCTCCTAACCAGTCACCAGTGTGTATGTCTCCATGTACCCCTTCCCCCACCTAAGTCACCAGTGTGTAGTGTACATCCCCTTGCAGAAATTTTTTAGCTTATGTACATTTCTTTTCTTATTGTAGTTACATACGAGGGGGGGCTGACCAATAATTTGCCTAGGGTTCCATGAAGTGTAAATCCAGCTCTGGTATGGGGGACCAAATTTCTCTACGAAACAGTTCTGTCCTCGCTGCCCAGTGTCAGTTCTAGTATCCTCATCATTGCTCAGTATCACTACTCATTGTCTTGCTGCTGCATTGTGGTGACCAGTATACTACAGTACAATAGTCCAGTGCTGTTCTTGCTGCCCAGTGTCAGTTCTAGTATCCTCATCAGTGCTCAGGATCAGTGCTCATTGCCTTGCTGCTGCATTGTGGTAACCAGTATACTACAGTACAATAGTCCAGTGCTGTTCTCGCTGCCCAGTGTCAGTTCTAGTATCCTCATCAATGCTCAGGATCAGTGCTCATTGTCTTGCTGCTGCATTGTGGTGACCAGTATACTACAGTACAATAGTCCAGTGCTGTTCTCGCTGCCCAGTGTCAGTTCTAGTATCCTCATCGGTGCTCTGTATCACTACTCATTGTCTTGTGCTGCATTGTGGTAACCAGTATACTACAGTACAATAGTCCAGTGCTGTTCTCGCTGGCCAGTGTCAGTTCTAGTATCCTCATCAGTGCTCAGTATCACTACTCATTGTCTTGCTGCTGCATTGTGGTGACCAGTATACTACAGTACAATAGTCCAGTGCTGTTCTCGCTGCCCAGTGTCAGTTCTAGTATCCTCATCAGTGCTCAGTATCACTGCTCATTGTCTTGTGCTGCATTGTGTGGTGCTCAGTATACTACAGTACATTACTAATAGTCCAGTGTCTTGTGCTGCATCTTGCTGCTGTAGGGTGCTGTGGTAGTGTCCTGTCACTGTGCATAGGTCATCATCATTCCAGTCACAGTGGTATCTGGGGGGTGACAATTCCATAGGGCTTTTGTGCTGCTCACTAATACTAGTACAGTGTCTTGTGCTGCATCATGCTGCTCAGTGTCAGTTCTCCGTAGTATCATCAGTGCTCAGTATAATCATTGCTCAGTAAAATCAGTGCTCAGTATAATCAGTAATCAGTATAATCAGTGCTCAGTAAAATCAGTGCTCAGTATAATCAGTGCTCAGTAGAATCAGTGCTCAGTAAAATCAGTGCTCAGTATAATCAGTGCTCAGTATAATCAGTACTCAGTATAATCAGTGATCAGTATAATCAGTGCTCAGTAAAATCAGTGCTCAGTAAAATCAGTGCTCAGTAAAATCAGTGCTCAGTATAATCAGTGCTCAGTAAAATCAGTGCTCAGTATAATCAGTGCTCAGTATAATCAGTACTCAGTATAATCAGTGATCAGTATAATCAGTGCTCAGTAAAATCAGTGCTCAGTAAAATCAGTGCTCAGTATAATCAGTACTCAGTATAATCAGTGCTCAGTAAAATCAGTGCTCAGTATAATCAGTGCTCAGTAAAATCAGTGATCAGTATAATCAGTGCCCAGTATAATCAGTGCTCAGTAAATCAGTGATCAGTATAATCAGTGCGCTGTTAGACGTGCGCCTGTTATCCGCCATTAGTGCAGTGGTATTTAGACAATTGATGAAGTTTTTGTGTCCCCGGTACCAAATCCCATCTAGGTTCCACTTCTTCAGGCAGGCGATAGCGAGATTTTGCCAATTAATTCCAGTGATTTGGACGTAGCATTACAGTGATTTTACCAATTAATATCAGTGATTTATAATTATTAATTTCAGTGATCTTGCCAAATAATTCCAGTGATTTGGACATATAATTCCAGTTGGAATTGTTTGTGTCACTTGGCTTAGTCATACAGCTACCTCATTGCACCTTTTCGACATCTTTGCATGAGGTGCTGTTTGGGGCCTAGTTTTTGAAAAGTGCCATCCTGTGTGACACTGCCGTATGAGTCCAGGGGTAGTGCTGTATTAGTCCTGGGGTACTGCCATATAAGTCCACCAATTGCATATTTTTTTTAAAGTGACTGGAGCGTGCTGGAGATGCTGCCAGTGGACCGAACAATTGCGGCCCACTCTTCACATTCAGCCACTGCGTGAGACTACTAGATGGGCCAGGTGGTTGTGTCTCTTAGCTTAGGCCTACAGCAACCTTGGTGCACCTTTTTTTCGTCTTTGCATCATGTGCTGTTAGGGGCCTTTTTTTTGTATCTGCCCTCCTGTCTGACCCTGCAGTGCCACTCCTAGATTGGCCAGGTGTTTGTGCTGACCACTTGGGTCACTTAGCTTAGTCATGCAGTGACCGCGGTGCAACCTTTTGGCCTAAAAACAATATTGTGAGGTGTGAGGTATTCAGAATAGACTGGAAATGAGTGGAAATTATGGTTATTGAGGTTAATAATACTTTAGGATCAAAATTACCCCCAAATTCTATGATTTAAGCTGTTTTGGGGGTTTAAAAAAAAAAACACCCGAATCCGCCAAAAATTCTTAAGGGAGGTTTTGCCAAAACGCGTCCGAATCCAAAACACGGCTGCGGAACCGAATACAAAACCAAAACACAAAACCCGAAAAATGCCCACTGCACATCTCTAGAAATCAGCAATCTCTTAGAAAAAAGGATTGCTACCCCTTTTAATCTTCCCTTTCAGGTTATTATTAGAAAACATATGGGGGTAGGACGATTTGGAAAAGGAAAAGGAAGGGGCTAAGCACATTTTAAAATGGGTTTCCTGCACAAACATCACATCTGCCTGCATCGTGTAATGCCTGGGTGCATTTTTCTAGTATTTAAACAAAAATTTGAAGTTTCTTACTGGGCGCAATACAAAGCAGCAAAACCGCAGATCTAAGTGATACACCAATCACTTCACACAATACAAGCAATAGAAATTCGATCAAACAGAAACAGCGCTATGTATAGAAAAATGTCTACTCCCCTGTTCAAATGAGTTTCTTGTAATCTTCACAGGTGAGGATTCAATTAACATGAAAAGGAAAAGACAAAACACGAGAAAATAGTGTGATACTGTTACAATATTGCACAATGTTTCAACACTTATTAATGAATTCCTGGAGTTTTATCAACACCACTCTTATATATATTTGTTATCGGGGTTACCCCCTATGTGAAGCATTCACACTTGAGTGTTGATAAAATGAACTAAAGATATTATAGTCCTATGATGATATTCCACAATATTCTGGAGTTTCTTTGACACCTTTCTGGAGTTATCCCACCACCTGTGTATAACTGTTCTTGGGGTTACCCCCTTATACAGAGCACTCACAAGAAGGGGTTGTATTACAAGCCTTTCATAGTATCTCTTTCTTTAATAGAATCCACCATACAGGAAAAATGTGTCGGGGTTCCCCCCTCTACATCCAACTCACTGTGGTTCTCTTGGCTTGTTTGCATATAGTATACACCTCAGGCATCTTCCTCATTAATTCCACATCCACTTCGTTATTTATGGAGAGCAATCACCACCAGGTAGTATAAAAACAACAAGTTTTATTCCACAGAATTGGAAATATTCTCCATGTCACGATCCGGGTATCTGGACGCCATTTCTTACCCATCAGATGCCTCCTAAGGCTGGCTCAGCGCTCCAGGACCGGATCCCATCTGTTATCCTAATGTTCACATTCCTGCATCCTCTCCTGTCTCTCTGAGACGCTGTCACAGTAACGCCTTATTACATCTGGCATGGCGTCTCCCGCGGCCTCCGCCGCCGTCCCTGAGCTTCTGCATGCAGAGTGTCAGAGTGGCGATTACGTCAGCCGCGGCCTCCGCTGTGTCCGCGTGGTTGGATGTGCACTTGTCAGCCTGGCGTCTCCTGTCTCCAGTGGCCGGCGCCGCCATTACTGTTTTCATTACCACATGGATTACAAACCAAACTTCCCTCCAAGTGTCTGCATGGGCGCAGCCATCTTGGATTCTGTCAGCTGATCATTTCCTCCAATCTGTTGTCAGTATTGTTAATCTGCATAATTGCCTAGCCCATCCCTTCCTTGCTGCAGGTATAAATACACTGTGCCTGAGCAAGGAAGGCGTCAGTGCTTTGGTTGTCAAACCTAGTTCCTGTTTGTCTCTCTCCTGTGATTGTCTTCCAGGTTCCAGCTCCTGTCTCAAGACTTCCACCATAGAGACTAGAGATGAGCGCCTGAAATTTTTCGGGTTTTGTGTTTTGGTTTTGTGTTCGGTTCCGCGGCCGTGTTTTGGGTTCGAACGCGTTTTGGCAAAACCTCACCGAATTTTTTTTGTCGGATTCGGGTGTGTTTTGGATTCGGGTGTTTTTTTCAAAAAACACTAAAAAACAGCTTAAATCAAAGAATTTGGGGGTCATTTTGATCCCAAAGTATTATTAACCTCAAAAACCATAATTTACACTCATTTTCAGTCTATTCTGAATACCTCACACCTCACAATATTATTTTTAGTCCTAAAATTTGCACCGAGGTCGCTGTGTGAGTAAGATAAGCGACCCTAGTGGCCGACACAAACACCGGGCCCATCTAGGAGTGGCACTGCAGTGTCACGCAGGATGTCCCTTCCAAAAAACCCTCCCCAAACAGCACATGACGCAAAGAAAAAAAGAGGCGCAATGAGGTAGCTGTGTGAGTAAGATTAGCGACCCTAGTGGCCGACACAAACACCGGGCCCATCTAGCAGTGGCACTGCAGTGTCACGCAGGATGGCCCTTCCAAAAAACCCTCCCCAAACAGCACATGACGCAAAGAAAAAAAGAGGTGCAATGAGGTAGCTGTGTGAGTAAGATTAGCGACCCTAGTGGCCGACACAAACACCGGGCCCATCTAGGAGTGGCACTGCAGTGTCACGCAGGATGTCCCTTCCAAAAAACCCTCCCCAAACAGCACATGACGCAAAGAAAAAAAGAGGCGCAATGAGGTAGCTGTGTGAGTAAGATTAGCGACCCTAGTGGCCGACACAAACACCGGGCCCATCTAGGAGTGGCACTGCAGTGTCACGCAGGATGTCCCTTCCAAAAAACCCTCCCCAAACAGCACATGACGCAAAGAAAAAAAGAGGCGCAATGAGGTAGCTGACTGTGTGAGTAAGATTAGCGACCCTAGTGGCCGACACAAACACCGGGCCCATTTAGGAGTGGCACTGCAGTGTCACGCAGGATGTCCCTTCCAAAAAACCCTCCCCAATCAGCACATGATGCAAAGAAAAAGGTTAGGTGGTATACAATTATGGACGGACTGCCTGCCGAGTGCAGACACAGAGGTAGCCACAGCCGTGAACTACCGTACTGTACTGTGTCTGCTGCTAATATAGACTGGTTGATAAAGAGATGTCGTAGTAGTATGTATGTATAAAGAAGAAAAAAAAACCACGGTTAGGTGGTATACAATTATGGACGGACTGCCTGCCGAGTGCAGACACAGAGGTAGCCACAGCCGTGAACTACCGTACTGTGTCTGCTGCGACTGGATGATAAATGATATAAAAAATATATATATATCACTACTGCAGCCGGACAGGTATATATTATATATTATATAATGACGGACCTGCTGGACACTGTCTGTCAGCAGAATGAGTTTTATTTTTATAGAATAAAAAAAAAAACAACACACAAGTGAAGTCACACGACGAGTGTTTAACTTTTTCAGGCAATCACAATATAAGTATACTACTATACTGGTGGTCAGTGTGGTCAGGTCACTGGTCAGTCACACTGGCAGTGGCACTCCTGCAGCAAAAGTGTGCACTGTTTAATTTTAATATAATATTATGTACTCCTGGCTCCTGCTATAACCTATAACTGGCACTGCAGTGCTCCCCAGTCTCCCCCACAATTATAAGCTGTGTGAGCTGAGCAGTCAGACAGATATATAATATATATAGATGATGCAGCACACTGGGCTGAGCCTGAGCAGTGCACACAGATATGGTATGTGACTGAGTCACTGTGTGTATCGCTTTTTTCAGGCAGAGAACGGATATATTAAATAAACTGCACTGTCTGGTGGTCACTCACTAGTAAACTCTCTGCACTCTCTACACTTCTACAGTACTCCTCCTAGTCCTAAGCTCCAGTAAATCTCTCTCTCTTATAATCTAAATGGAGAGGACGCCAGCCACGTCCTCTCACTATCAATCTCAATGCACGTGTGAAAATGGCGGCGACGCGCGGCTCCTTATATAGAATCCGAGTCTCGCGAGAATCCGACAGCATCATGATGACGTTCGGGCGCGCTCGGGTTAACCGAGCAAGGCGGGAGGATCCGAGTCTGCTCGGACCCGTGAAAAAAACCATGAAGTTCGGGCGGGTTCGGATTCAGAGAAACCGAACCCGCTCATCTCTAATAGAGACCCGCACCAGCATTCCACCTGCGGTGTAGCCTGACTCTCCAATCCATTGTGGATTCATCTGTTTCCAGCTACAACATTACCTGCTTCCAGCAGAGTACAGCTTCTCTTAAAGGGCCGGTGTCCTTTCTACACTTTACCACTCTCCACCGGTATTATTATTTCTCCGCTCTCAAGTTCTACATTTCAGTTCATATTTCATCGCTCCCAAGTTCATTTATTATTTAACTGGTTCCAGCCAGTATCCACTCCGTGCTAACAACAGTCTGGTTCCAGCCAGTATCCACAGCAGCCGTTTTATCTTTAGCAACCCAGCTTTTCCTGGAACACCAGCTGGTACAATCCTGGGTTATCTCCTTTGCTACAGTCGGGCCTGGTAAGGACTTTCCATCTAGAAGATTATAAGAACTATCTCACACTACCAGTGCCCTGTGGCTCCTGCCACCCTGTAGTACCCAGGAACTGTATTTATTCTTTGCTGACTTTTATGTTTTCTTTTACTGCTGCTGTGTTGCGGAGTTGTCATAATAAACATCATTGACTTTTATCCAAGTTGTCGTGGTCACGCCTTCGGGCAGTTATTATTCATGTTACTTACATGTCCAGGGGTCTGATACAACCTCCCAGGTTCCGGTACATCTCAGCCCCTACAACTGAGGCTGCCTCCCGTCAGCTCAGGCCCTCAGTTGTGACAGTAAGCACTGACCTAATGAATCCAGCCGGAGACCAGGATCAAGCGGCCAGGCCGATGCAAGAACTGGCAGCCCGACTAGAACATCAGGAGGCTGCACAGGGCCACATCATCCGCTGTCTCCAGGATTTCTCTACTCGGCTGGATGGGATTCAGACAACTCTCCGTGGATCAGGCGCGTCTGGTGCGTCAACCACAGTGACTCCAGCTATAACCCCACCCACCTTACCCATTTCTGCTCCACGTCTTCATCTTCCAACGCCAGCAAAATTTGACGGATCTCCAAGATTCTGCAGGGGATTTCTCAACCAGTGTGAGATTCAGTTTGAGCTACAACCTGGCAATTTTCCCAGTGACCGTACAAAAATTGCCTACATTATTTCTCTTCTCAGTGGCTCAGCCCTTGATTTGGCATCACCGTTATGGGAGAGGTCCGACACCCTGCTATCTTCCTACACTGCCTTCGTGTCAACATTCAGGCGCATCTTCGACGAGCCAGGCCGGGTAACCTCAGCTTCATCCGAGATTCTCCGTTTACGCCAGGGGTCACGTACTGTAGGACAATATCTGATACAGTTCCAGATCCTGGCATCCGAACTGGCATGGAACGACGATGCCCTGTATGCTGCATTCTGGCATGGCTTATCTGAGCGTATTAAAGATGAGTTAGCTACCAGAGACTTACCTTCTAAGTTAGATGAGCTAATCTCACTCTGCACGAAAGTTGATTTACGTTTCAGAGAGAGAGCAACTGAGCGTGGAAGATCATCTGCTCCAAAATCTTCTGCTCCTCCTCCTCGTCAACTGTCACCATCTAAAGATGAGCCCATGCAACTTGGCCGTTCCCGTTTAACGCCTGCTGAGCGCCGAAGACGTCTCTCCGAGTCTCTCTGTCTCTATTGTGCAGCTCCGTCTCACACCATTAATGCCTGTCCCAAACGTCCGGGAAACTCCAAATCCTAGCTCGCCAAGGAGAGGGCCGGCTAGGAGTAATGATCTCCTCTCCATCTCCTCAAGATTGTAATCTCCCAGTCTCGCTTCAAGTTGCTCAACGTTATCGGAACGTCATTGCCCTCCTTGATTCCGGAGCAGCTGGGAACTTTATTACCGAAGCCTATGTTAAACGGTGGTCCCTACCCACCGAGAGACTTCCTTCGTCCATTTCTTTAACTGCCGTGGATGGCAGCAAAATTTTTGATGCAGTTATTTCTTTAAGGACTCTACCAGTTCGTCTGAGAGTGGGAGTTCTTCATTCCGAACTTATTTCTTTTTTAGTGATTCCAAGAGCCACACATCCTGTGGTCCTGGGCCTTCCATTTCTCCGTCTTCACAATCCTACAATTGATTGGACGACTACGCAAATCCTGGCATGGGGTTCCTCCTGTGCTGAGACATGTTTGTTTAAAGTATTGCCTGTCTGTTCTTCCTCCCCCAGGTCGTCTGATGTTCCACCTCCTCCATATCAAGATTTCACGGATGTGTTCAGTAAAGCTTCTGCTGATATCCTTCCTCCTCATAGAGAATGGGACTGCCCGATTGATCTCGTTCCAGGGAAGGTTCCACCTCGAGGCCGAACTTATCCGTTGTCTCTGCCTGAGACGCATTCTATGGAGGAATACATTAAAGAGAACCTAGCAAAGGGGTTCATTCGACCTTCTTCTTCCCCAGCCGGCGCAGGCTTCTTTTTTGTAAAAAAGAACGATGGTGGTCTGCGGCCGTGCATCGACTACAGAGGTTTGAACGACATTACCATCAAGAACCGTTATCCTTTACCCCTGATTACTGAGCTCTTTGACAGAGTTAGCGGAGCTACCATCTTTACAAAGCTGGACTTGAGAGGTGCATACAATCTCATCCGGATCCGTGAGGGTGACGAGTGGAAGACCGCCTTTAACACCCGTGACGGACATTATGAGTACCTCGTCATGCCCTTCGGATTGAGTAATGCTCCAGCTGTCTTCCAGCATTTTGTCAATGAGATCTTCAGAGACATTCTATACCGTCATGTCGTGGTCTATCTAGACGATATCCTCATTTTTGCCAACGATTTAGAGGAACATCGTTTTTGGGTTAAAGAGGTTCTGTCCCGTCTCCGTGTCAATCATCTCTATTGCAAATTAGAGAAATGCGTCTTTGAAGTCAAGTCCATTCCGTTTCTAGGGTACATTGTGTCCGGTTCCGGACTAGAGATGGATCCTGAGAAACTACAAGCAATCCAAAATTGGCCGATACCCTTAACCCTCAAAGGGGTCCAGAGGTTCTTGGGGTTCGCCAACTATTACCGAAAGTTTTGTACGAGACTTTTCCACCATTGTGGCGCCTATTACTGCTTTCACTAAGAAGGGTGCTAACCCGTCCAAGTGGTCTGAAGAAGCCATGCAAGCATTTCATCTTTTAAAACAAAGGTTCATCTCTGCGCCTGTTCTGAAACAGCCTGACATCGACTCTCCTTTCATCTTAGAGGTGGATGCCTCCTCCGTTGGAGTAGGAGCGGTGTTATCTCAGAGGGCTAAAGACGGCCATTTACACCCTTGCAGTTTCTTCTCCCGGAAGTTCTCCCCAGCTGAGCGCAACTATGCCATTGGCGACCAGGAGTTGCTAGCCATCAAGCTCGCTCTAGAAGAGTGGAGGTATCTGTTGGAGGGAGCTTCTCATTCAATCACCATACTTACAGACCACAAGAACCTTTTATATCTGAAAGGCGCACAATGTCTCAACCCTCGTCAGGCCAGATGGGCACTTTTCTTTTCCAGGTTCGACTTTAAACTCCAGTTCTGTCCGGGCTCTCAGAATCGCAAGGCCGATGCCCTTTCCCGCTCATGGGAGCAAGAAAATGAGTCAGAGTCTTCAGACAAGCATCCTATTATAAATCCGTTGGCATTCTCCACGGTAGGGATGGACTCTACGCCCCCATCAGGGAAAAGTTTTGTGAAACCGATGCTAAGGAAGAAGCTCATGCATTGGGCCCATGCTTCCCGTTTTGCCGGACATACAGGTATCCAAAAAACCCTTGAGTTTATCTCTAGGTCCTATTGGTGGCCAACTCTGAAAAAGGACGTCTTGGAGTTTATCGCATCTTGCCCAAAGTGTGCTCAACATAAGGTATCCCGCCAGTCGCCTGCGGGGCAACTGGTTCCACTATCTGTTCCCCGTCGACCTTGGACCCATTTGTCGATGGATTTTATTACAGATTTACCCATGTGCAACAAGTTCAATACCATCTGGGTGGTAGTTGACCGGTTCACCAAGATGGCACACTTCATTCCTCTTACCGGTCTTCCGTCAGCTTCCAAGTTGGCTCAAGTATTCATACAAGAGATCTTCCGACTCCACGGTCTTCCTGAAGAAATTATCTCAGATCGAGGAGTTCAATTCACAGCCAAATTCTGGCGAAGTTTATGTCAAGTCCTTCAAGTCAAGCTAAAGTTTTCCACGGCTTACCATCCTCAGACCAATGGTCAAACCGAGAGGGTGAATCAGGACTTGGAGGCCTTCCTCCGCATCTATGTGTCCTCCTCTCAAGATGACTGGGTTCAATTACTTCCCTGGGCCGAGTTCTGTCATAACAACCAGTATCATTCTTCATCTGCTTCAACACCATTCTTCACTAACTTTGGATTCCACCCTAAAGTCCCTGAGTTCCAACCGCTTCCAGCAACTTCTGTTCCCGCAGTGGATATCACCTTGCATCAGTTTGCCAATATCTGGAAGAGCGTACGATCAGCTCTGCTCAAGGCATCGTTCAGGTACAAGAAGTTTGCGGATAAGAAGCGTCGAGCAGTTCCTGCTCTCAAGGTGGGTGATCGGGTATGGTTATCCACGAAGAATTTGAGGTTAAGAGTTCCCAGTATGAAGTTTGCACCTCGCTATATCGGTCCTTTCAAGATTGAACAAGTCATCAATCCTGTTGCTTACAGACTTCAGTTGCCTCCCTTCTTAAAAATACCCAGGACATTCCATGTTTCCCTGTTGAAACCGCTGATCTTGAATCGGT
Organism: Pseudophryne corroboree; assembly: GCF_028390025.1. Taxonomy (NCBI): domain Eukaryota; kingdom Metazoa; phylum Chordata; class Amphibia; order Anura; family Myobatrachidae; genus Pseudophryne; species Pseudophryne corroboree. Next base: position 277,950,190 of record NC_086450.1, read on the forward strand.
TTCATTCCTCACTTCCTCCAACTCCGAAAGTCCAAACTCAACGAGGCGTTGAGTATGAAGTAGCCAAGATCCTGGACTCACGTCACCGTTACGGTCAACTACAATATCTTATTGACTGGAAGGGTTATGGCCCTGAGAAACGTTCATGGACCAATGCTTCTGATGTCCATGCTCCTGCCTTGGTCCGGAGATTCCATTCCAAGTTTCCTCAAAAGCCAAAGAAGTGTCCTGGGGCCACTCCTAAAGGGGGGGGGGGGTGCTGTCACGATCCGGGTATCTGGACGCCATTTCTTACCCATCAGATGCCTCCTAAGGCTGGCTCAGCGCTCCAGGACCGGATCCCATCTGTTATCCTAATGTTCACATTCCTGCATCCTCTCCTGTCTCTCTGAGACGCTGTCACAGTAACGCCTTATTACATCTGGCATGGCGTCTCCCGCGGCCTCCGCCGCCGTCCCTGAGCTTCTGCATGCAGAGTGTCAGAGTGGCGATTACGTCAGCCGCGGCCTCCGCTGTGTCCGCGTGGTTGGATGTGCACTTGTCAGCCTGGCATCTCCTGTCTCCAGTGGCCGGCGCCGCCATTACTGTTTTCATTACCACATGGATTACAAACCAAACTTCCCTCCAAGTGTCTGCATGGGCGCAGCCATCTTGGATTCTGTCAGCTGATCATTTCCTCCAATCTGTTGTCAGTATTGTTAATCTGCATAATTGCCTAGCCCATCCCTTCCTTGCTGCAGGTATAAATACACTGTGCCTGAGCAAGGAAGGCGTCAGTGCTTTGGTTGTCAAACCTAGTTCCTGTTTGTCTCTCTCCTGTGATTGTCTTCCAGGTTCCAGCTCCTGTCTCAAGACTTCCACCATAGAGACCCGCACCAGCATTCCACCTGCGGTGTAGCCCGACTCTCCAATCCATTGTGGATTCATCTGTTTCCAGCTACAACATTACCTGCTTCCAGCAGAGTACAGCTTCTCTTAAAGGGCCGGTGTCCTTTCTACACTTTACCACTCTCCACCGGTATTATTATTTCTCCGCTCTCAAGTTCTACATTTCAGTTCATATTTCATCGCTCCCAAGTTCATTTATTATTTAACTGGTTCCAGCCAGTATCCACAGCAGCCGTTTTATCTTCATCAACCCAGCTTTTCCTGGAACACCAGCTGGTACAATCCTGGGTTATCTCCTTTGCTACAGTCGGGCCTGGTAAGGACTTTCCATCTAGAAGATTATAAGAACTATCTCACACTACCAGTGCCCTGTGGCTCCTGCCACCCTGTAGTACCCAGGAACTGTATTTATTCTTTGCTGACTTTTATGTTTTCTTTTACTGCTGCTGTGTTGCGGAGTTGTCATAATAAACATCATTGACTTTTATCCAAGTTGTCGTGGTCACGCCTTCGGGCAGTTATTATTCATGTTACTTACATGTCCAGGGGTCTGATACAACCTCCCAGGTTCTGGTACATCTCAGCCCCTACAACTGAGGCTGCCTCCCGTCAGCTCAGGCCCTCAGTTGTGACACTCCAAAGCACACGAGATATTCAATAAAAACACATAAAAATTAACATAAAAAGGTGACCATTTCTTGTCCAGTTTAGGGAAGACTTATTTCCCTAGATGTTATATGGATCCCAAAATTGGGGAAAAAAAGTCTCACCGCTTTTCCAGACAGGTACACCATGGAAAGAAGAAGTCCCACCGACGCGTTTCGATCCTATGGAGGATCTTTTTCAAGGTATGAAAAAGATCCTCCAAAGAAATGGTCACCTTTTTATGTTAATTTTTACGTGTTTTTATTGAATACCTCGTGTGCTTTGGAGAATATTTCCAATTCTGTGGAATAAAACTTGTTGTTTTTATACTACCTGGTGGTGATTGCTCTCCATAAATAACGAAGTGGATGTGGAATTAATGAGGAAGACGCCTGAGATGTATACTATATGCAAACAAGCCAAGAGAACCACAGTGAGTTGGATGTAGAGGGGGGAACCCCGACACATTTTTCCTGTATGGTGGATTCTATTAAAGAAAGAGATACTATGAAAGGCTTGTAATACAACCCCTTCTTGTGAGTGCTCTGTATAAGGGGGTAACCCCAAGAACAGTTATACACAGGTGGTGGGATAACTCCAGAAAGGTGTCAAAGAAACTCCAGAATATTGTGGAATATCATCATAGGACTATAATATCTTTAGTTCATTTTATCAACACTCAAGTGTGAATGCTTCACATAGGGGGTAACCCCGATAACAAATATATATAAGAGTGGTGTTGATAAAACTCCAGGAATTCATTAATAAGTGTTGAAACATTGTGCAATATTGTAACAGTATCATACTATTTTCTCGTGTTTTGTCTTTTCCTTTTCATGTTAATTGAATCCTCACCTGTGAAGATTACAAGAAACTCATTTGAACAGGGGAGTAGATATTTTTCTATACATAGCGCTGTTTCTGTTTGATCGAATTTCTATTGCTTGTATTTTTCTAGTATGTTAGGACCTATTGCGTTAATCATAACAATTTTCAATTTCTTCATAGTCATAAGCATATTAATAAGAGGAGCACTCTATGGCAAAAAGATGACATTGTAGGTACTGTAAGTCACATAAATTCCTATCCGACCAGGGGTGTAGAGATCAGGATAACAGGGAGAAAGGGAAAAAGTAAGAGGGGGCAGAAAGGTCAGAACACAGAAAAGTAGAAAGAGGAAGCAGTACACAGGAAATTGCAAGCAGAAGTGTAGAAGAAAATTGCATACATAACAATACAAAGAAATGAAATAGGAATCCTTTGATTCCCACAAAAAGGCCACCCTCCACAGCATGGGTGTTTAAGCCATCCTATGCCCAGATATAACATATGTGGCAGGGCAACATAAATTGTGGGGTGAATGGTGAGATCCAAGACCTCCTAAGAAGGAAAACACTAGTAAATAAATATAGTTGCAAGAGAAATATAAAATACCTAAGTAGCCAGATAAGAGTATATAACAAGCTTAATTTGCAAATAAGAACATGTGGGACTGAGGACCCCGTAGAAATATTACTAAATAGGTCAACAATTAAGCCATAAAGTGGAAAATACAATAGTAAATAGTAATGATTAAGAAGGGGCATCTCAAACAGGAAGGTGTTTCACCAAGTCTGAGAAGAAGAATGTGGCACAAATCATCCAAGTTGTTCAGTGAGCGAAGTCAGCCACCAACTGGGAGATAAATATTTCCTAAACTGGAAGGGAGGTGGATCAGGTCAACACTTCTGGAGAGAATGTAGAGGCATTTGAGTTCCGGGTGGAACCTCTGTGTGCCATTGCTCATGTCTGTGTCATGGAGGGAGTGGAGACATAACACAGGGAAGGGCAAGTTTGGGAATGTCAAGGGCCTCACAGAAGGTGTCCAAGTCTGTAGGATCTCAGAGAGTGAGTTGCTACTCAGTGCTGACCGGGAAACGGGAGCTCTTAGAGGAGAGTATGCAGATTGTCTCTGGAGTTCTCAGGCAGGTGGAGTGCTGGTCGCCCACCTCCAATCCACCAACCATTCGCCCAGGTGTGGATGACACACCATTGACAGTGCGGTAAATAAACTCTGGCAGGGGAAAGATGGCAGCAGCATCCTCCTCAGAACGAGCTGCTGCTGGAAAAGTTAGCAGCACTCCAGGTGCTGAATATCAAGGCTCCACAGGTCACCCATACACCCATCAGGTCACAGGTGAGTGGGTTGACGGGTCAAATGCCCATGTAGAGTAGGAGAGCCCCAATTTATCATGACTCATGGGAAGTACTACGAAAGAGTGCCCTCCAGGGGAGTACTAGGAAAGAGCGCCCTCCATCTTGGGATATCAAGCCAGGCCTCCTCTCACAGTGTATCTAATGCAAACATCTCTTGTCTACCTGTCCTCCGCATGCCTAACATAAACAAATCATCTGGGTTACACCTTACAAATTTTAAATCCATCTTCTTTAAGGTGTTATACTCTCATATGTGACTGTTGTGCTGATTAAGCCTCATGAGCAATGCAAAAAAAAGCAAAGAAGTAAAATAAACACCTTAGCAAAACCATGTTGCACAGCAGGTGGCGCAGATTTAAAATGTACTGTAGATATTTAGATTTGGGAGGGGCATGTCCATACTGAAATATAAACTGCAGTGTTAATCATACTTACCTACTTTGATAGCCTGGAGGGGAGATGCAGCTGAATAATGATGGGTGTAGGTTAAGCACTTTGTTTCATTAGACCACACACCCCTGAGGCGTAATGTAGCAAATTGTGGGTCTCTAAAGAGGGGGTGGGCCAAAATGATGTTATTCTACTGTATGCAGGGCCGTAAGTAGGTGTGTCTGGAAGGGGCACCGCACATAGCACTGCAGGGTAGGGGGCGCTGTTGCCGGCACTTGTCAATTATCTGTTTTAATTACTTTCACTTGCAGCTCACCCCCTTTTTGAAGCCCAGCGTCTCCTGACCGCCCCTGTCTCCTGCCTTGACCCCTTCTGTCGCTAATACCTTAACAACATTCATGAACTCAACTTGAGATTTCTTTGTTATTCAGTCGCAATGTCATTTATTACATTTCAATATGCTGACATACCGGGATTCAAACCCATTGCCTGTGGCATTGCAATCAGATAATCTACTCATTGAGTTATCTACCCTTGCATAGAAAGTTAGATAATTCTAAGCTAGATAATTGTAACTATTTAAAGCTTAACTTGTACTTTGTGAAGGGGTGATCAGCATTGCGGCTGAGCAGCTCTATGTAGTGTGTGGCTGCAAGAAACTAGGGGGTAAATTTACTAAGATGGGGAGTTCTATTTAAGATGGGATGTTGCCCATAGCAACCAATCAGATTCCAGGTATTATCTTCTGGAAGGTGCTAGATAAATGAGAAGGAGAATCTGATTGATTGCTATGGGCAACATCCCATCTTAAATAGAACTCCCATCTTAGTAAATTTACCCCAAGATGTGTTGCTGCAAACTGCATAGATCTGCTCAATTGCAATGCTGATTATTTTTTTACAAAGTACCAGTAGCTTCATATTAGTGTTCATATAGTGTTCATATTTTTTAGGCAAGATCAAACAGCTCAATGAGTAGAGTGTTTGATTAGAATTCAACAGGTTATAGTTTTGAATCCTGGGTATGGCAGTAAATTGAAATGTGGTATTTAATATAGGGTATTGTAACTGAATAACAACGAGCTCTAAAGTTAAGTGCATGAATGTGGTATAAAGAGGATTTGTGTTCAAATCCATTTTCTTGCAGTGGTCTATAATTGTTTGTTTATTATTTATATATAATATAATATGTTATATTATATATTATAATATATTTAAAATTTGGGAAAGAGCATCATAGCATAGGCTTCCTCTGGGATCAATCTTGTCATGCCCCTTCCCCACAAGGCATGCGCCTTATGTCCCTATTGGAAAAATGAGGGGGGAGGGGCGCCAATTCTCTCTTTGGCACGGGGGACCAAAAAGTCTAGTTGCAGCTCTGACTGTATGTTATATTGGTCCTGCCACCTCACCATGGATCTGCAAATCACAGCATTATGCTTCCTGTCGCACCCATCCCACTAGGTAATGGGAATGCCACCTTTTCTTCTGGTGAGAGGTTAACTGGTGAAGGCTGCGCTACACACTGAAAGTAGCTGTCAATGAGGAGAAAAGCAGGAACCCACCTCTCTTTTTTTCCAGCTGTATAAATGGAATTTCCAAAGCCCTAACTTAGGGCCTTTCTAATAAATTGAACTCTTTATGCAATAAAAAGTATGTATATGGTTTAGTAGTACAAATGCATCGTTAAATTGTAAAAGTATATGTAATATAGTGCATATATATCTCACTAATACTGGAATACAAGATCACAAACATAAATGGACATAAACTAACATGTAACCAAAATTAAAATCCCTTTTGTGGTAGTGCAGTAGGTGTAGGGATACACACTAAAGCACAGCACCCTGTTTTAGTTCAAAAGCACCTTATATTAGATGTCCAAAAATAGTGATGAATTCTTCACAATCCAGTTTGATGGTCACAAAGTTCGTGAATAGTACAAAGTTCCACGTTTCTTGGTAGTATATTACTCACCACCACAAGCAGTCCAGATTTGGTTGATAATCCAAGAGTAATTGGAATAATAAGAATTTACTCACCAGTAATTCTATTTCTCGTAGTCCGTAGTGGATGCTGGGTACTCCATAAGGACCATGGGGAATAGACGGGCTCTGCAGGAGACTGGGCACTCTAAAAGAAAGATTAGGTACTATCTGGTGTGCACTGGCTCCTCCCTCTATGCCCCTCCTCCAGACCTCAGTTAGGATAACTGTGCCCGGAAGAGCTGACACTACAAGGAAAGGATTTGGAATCCAGGGTAAGACTCATACCAGCCACACCAATCACACTGTACAACTTGTGATAACCATACCCAGTTAACAGTATGAATAACAACTGAGCCTCACTGAACAGATGGCTCATAACAATAACCCTTTAGTTAAGCAATAACTATATACAAGTATTGCAGACAATCCGCACTTGGGACGGGCTCCCAGCATCCACTACGGACTACGAGAAATAGAATTACCGGTGAGTAAATTCTTATTTTCTCTGACGTCCTAGTGGATGCTGGGTACTCCGTAAGGACCATGGGGATTATACCAAAGCTCCCAAACGGGCGGGAGAGTGCGGATGACTCTGCAGCACCGAATGAGCAAACTCAAGGTCCTCCTCAGCCAGGGTATCAAACTTGTAGAATTTTGCAAACGTGTTTGACCCCGACCAGGTAGCAGCTCGGCAAAGTTGTAATGCCGAGACCCCTTGGGCAGCCGCCCAAGAAGAGCCCCCTTCCTCGTTGAATGGGCTTTTACTGATTTAGGATGCGGCAGTCCAGCCGCAGAATGTGCAAGGTGAATCGTGCTACAGATCCAGCGAGCAAGAGTCTGCTTAGAAGCAGGAGCACCCAGCTTGTTGGGTGCATGCAGGAGAACAGCGAGTCAGTATTTTCTGACTCTAGCCATCCTGGAAACATAGATTTTCAGGGCCCGGACTACATCCAGCAACTTGGAAGCCTCCAAATCCCGAGTAGCCGCAGGCACCACAATAGGTTGGTTCAAATGAAACGCTGATACCACCTTAGGGAGAAATTGGGGACGAGTCCTCAATTCCGCCCTGTCCCTATGGAAGATCAGATAAGGGCTTTCACACGACAAAGCCGCCAATTCTGACACATGCCTAGCCGAAGCCAAGGCCAAATATATATATGACCACTTTCCACGTGAGATACTTCAACTCCACGTTCTGAAGTGGCTCAAAACAATGTGATTTTAGGAAATCCAACACTACGTTGAGATCCCAAGGTGCCACTGGAGGCACAAAAAAGGGGGCTGAATATGCAGCACTCCCTTAACAACGTCTGAACTTCAGGCAGCGTCTTTCCTAGCCTTGAACAGCGTAGGAATCACTTCATCTGGAACGCCCTTTTCCGGTAGGATCCGGCGTTCAACCGCCAAGCCTTCAAACGCAGCCGCGGTAAGTCTTGGAACAGACAGGGCCCCTGCAGTAACAGGTCCTGTCTGAGAGACAGAGGCCATGGGTCCTCCGAGATCCTTTCTTGTAGTTCCGGGTACCAAGTTCTTCTTGGCCAATCCAGAACTACGAGTATAGTTCTTACTCCTCTCTTACTTACTATCCTCAGTACCTTGGGTATGAGAGGAAGAGGAGGGAACACATAAACCGACTGGTACACCCACGGTGTCACTAGTGCGTCCACAGCTATCGCCTGAGGGTCTCTTGACCTGGCGCAATACTATTTTAGCTTTTGTTGAGGCGGGACGCCATCATGTCCATCTGTGGCCGTTCCCAACGGTTCACAATCTGCGTGAAGACTTCTGGATGAAGTCCCCACTCTCCCGGGTGGAGGTCGTGCCTGCTGAGGAAGTCTGCTTCCTAGTTTTCCACACCCGGAATGAACACTGCTGACAATGTTAGCACGTGATACTCCGCCCATCGGAGAATCCTTGTGGCTTCTGCCAACGCCATCCTGCTTCTTGTGCCGCCTTGTCGGTTTACATGGGCGACCGCCGTGATGTTGTCTGACTGAATCAGCACCGGCTGGTTTTGAAGCAGGGGTTCTGCTTGCCTTAGTGCATTGTAAATGGCCCTTAGGTCCAGAATATTTATGTGTAGGGAAGTCTCCTGACTCGACCATTGTACTTGGAAGTTTCATCCCTGAGTGACTGCTCCCCAACCTCGGAGGCTTGCATCCGTGGTCACCAGGACCCAGTCCTGAATGCCGAATCTGCGGCCCTCGAGAAGATGAGCACTCTGCAGCCACCACAGCAGAGACACCCTGGCCCCCGGGGACAGGTTGATCAGCCGATGCATCTGAAGATGCGATCCTCACTTGTCTAACAGGTCCCACTGAAAGTTCCTTGCAAGGAACCTGCCGAAGGGAATTGCTCCGAAAGAAGCTACCATCTTTTCCAGGATTCGCGTGCAATGATGCACCGACACCTGTTTTGGTTGCAGGAGGTCTCTGACCAGAGATGACAACTCCTTGGCCTTCTCCTCCGGGAGAAACACCTTCTACTGTTCTGTGTCCAGAAACATGCCCAATATCAGCAGACACGTCGTAGTAACCAGCTGCGACTTTGGGATATTCAGAATCCAGCCGTGCTGTTGTAGCACTTCCTGAGATAGTGCTACTCCGATCAACGACTGCTCCTTGGACCTCGCCTTTATAAGGAGATCGTCCAAGTACGGGATAATTATAACTCCCTTCTTTCGAAGGAGTATCATCATTTTGGCCATTACCTTGGAACACACCCTCGGTGCCGTGGACAGACCAAACGGCAACGTCTGGAATTGGTAATGGCAGTTCTGTACCACAACCTTGAGGTACTCCTGGTGAGGTGGGTAAATGGGGACATGTAGGTAAGCATCCATGATGTCCAGTGACACCATAATATCCCCCTCTTCCAGGCTTGCAATAACCGCCCTGAGCGATTCTATTTTGAACTTGAACTTCCTTATATAAGTGTTCAAGGATTTCAAATTTAGAATGGGTCTCACCGAACCGTCTGGTTTCGGTAACACAAACATTGTGGAATAGTAACCTCGTCCCTGTTGAAGGAGAGGAACTTTGATTATCACCTGCTGGAGGTACAGCTTGTGAATTGCCGCCAGTACTACCTCCCTTTCCTTGGGAGTAGCAGGCAAGGCTGATTTGAGGTAACGGCGAGGGGGAGACGTCTCGAACTTCACTTGTATCCCTGAGATACCTGTAGAACCCAGAGATCCACCCGTGAGCGAACCCACTGGTCGCTGAAGTTCCGGAGACGGGCCCCTACCGCACCTGGCTCCACCTGTGGAGCCCCAGCGTCATGCGGTGGACTTAGTGGAAGCAGGGGAGGATATTTGTTCCTGGGAACTGGCTGTCTGGTGCAGCTTTTTCCCTCTACCCCTGCCTCTGGGCAGAAAGGACGTGCCTCTGACCCGCTTGCCTATCTGAGGCCGAAAGGACTGTACTTGATAATACGGTGCTTTCTTAGGCTGTGAGGGGACCTGAGGTAAAAAGGTCGACTTCCCAGCTGTTGCTGTGGACACGAGGTCCGAGAGACCGTCCCCAAACAATTCCTCACCCTTATAAGGCAAAACTTCCATGTGCCTTTTAGAATCAGCATCACCTGTCCACTGCCGAGTCCATAATACTCTTCTGGCAGAAATGGATATTGCATTAATTCTAGATGCCAGCCGGCAAATGTCCCTCTGTGCATCTCTCATATATAAGACTACGTCTTTAATATACTCTATAGTTAGCAAAATAGTGTCCCTGTTAAGGGAATCAATGTTATCTGATAGGGAATCAGACCATGCTGCTGCAGCACTACACATCCATGCTGAAGCAATAGCAGGTCTCAGTATAGTACCTGAGTGTGTATACACAGACTTCAGGATAGCCTCCTGCTTTCTATCTGCAGGCTCCTTTAAGGCGGCCGTATCCTGAGACGGCAGTGCCACCTTTTTTGATAAGCGTGTGAGCGCTTTGTCCACCTTAGGGGATGTCTCCCAGCGTAACCTATCCGTTGGCGGGAAAGGGTACGCCATTAGTAACCGCTTAGAAATTACTAGTTTCTTATCTGGGGAACCCCACGCTTCTTCACACAATTCGTTTAACTCATCAGATGGGGGAAAAGTCACTGGCTGCTTTTTCTCCCCAAACATAATACCCTTTTTTGTGGTAACCGGGTTAATGTCAGAAATGTGCAACACATTTTTCATTGCCGTAATCATACATCGGATGGCCCTAGTGGATTGTATATTTGACTCATCCTCGTCGACACTGGAGTCAGACTCCGTGTCGACATCTGTGTCAGCCATCTGAGGTAGCGGGCGTTTTTGAGCCCCTGACGGCCTCTGAGATGCCTGGGCAGGCGCGGGCTGAGATGCCGGCTGTCCCAAAGCTGCGTCATCGAACCTTTTATGTAAGGAGTTGACACTGTCGGTTAATACCTTTCACATATCCATCCACTCAGGTGTCGACCCCGCAGGGGGTGACATCACACTTATCGGCACCTGATCCGCCTCCACATAAGCCACCTCATCAAACATGTCGACACAGCCGAACCGACACACCGCGCACACACAGGGAATGCTCTGACTGAGGACAGGACCCCACAAAGTCCTTTGGGGAGACAGAGAGAGAGTATGCCAGCACACACCACAGCGCTATATAAACAGGGATTTACACTAACACAAAGTGATTTTTCCCTATAGCTGCTTTACATGTACAGTTTGCGCCTAAATTTAGTGCCCCCCCTCTATTTTTTCTTTGAGCCTGGAAACTGCAGGGGAGAGCCTGGGGAGCTGTCTTCCAGTGGAGCTGTGAAGAGAAAATGGCGCCAGTGTGCTGAGGGAGATAGCCCCGCCCCCTTCACGGCGGACTTCTCCCGCTCTTATATTAATATTATGGCAGGGGATTTTTGCACATATATAGTTTTTTAGACTATATTATGTGCTGTTTGCCAATGTAAGGTACTCTAATTGCAGCCCAGGGCGCCCCCCCCCCCCAGCGCCCTGCACCCATCAGTGACCGGAGTATGTGGTGTGCATAGGGAGCAATGGCGCACAGCTGCAGTGCTGTGCGCTACCTTAATGAAGACCGGAGTCTTCAGCCGCCGATATCCAGGATGTTCTTCTTGCTTCTGGCTCTGCAAGGGGGACGGCAGCACGGCTCCGGGACCGGACGACCGAGGCTGGGCCTGTGTTCGATCCCTCTGGAGCTAATGGTGTCAAGTAGCCTAGAAGCCCAAGCTAGCTGCAAGCAGGTAGGTTCGCTTCTCTCCCCTAAGTCCCTCGTAGCAGTGAGTCTGTTGCCAGCAGATCTCACTGAAAATAAAAAACCTAACAAATACTTTCTTTACTAGAAGCTCAGGAGAGCCCCTAGTGTGCAACCAGCTCGAGCCGGGCACAGATTCTAACTGAGGTCTGGAGGAGGGGCATAGAGGGAGGAGCCAGTGCACACCAGATAGTACCTAATCTTTCTTTTAGAGTGCCCAGTCTCCTGCGGAGCCCGTCTATTTCCCATGGTCCTTACGGAGTACCCAGCATCCACTAGGACGTCAGAGAAAAGAGGTGTTCGCTGGTAAACCTCCAGGGCGCTTGAGCTGCAGAGCATCAGCGTTCTCCTCACTGCACGATTAATGTGTTTCACCTATACAAGGCTTCCTCAGGATGGCGAGTGTATTCTCCTCCTGTTCCTTTTAAGCCCCCCGCCGGTCTCCGATTTGATGGCGTCACTTCAGCCTTCTCTTTGGTGGGTACCGGCTGACTTCAGTATGTATTTTCCGCCCTTACTTGTGGGTGCGATGCCACATCCGCACTTGTTGTAGTTGGCCTTGGTGCGTTACTTTTGCCTTTCAGCACATCACTTCCGCCGTTCTTCAAGTCAATTTCACCCTTACTGTTTTCTCCTCTCTGCCTTTTATGCTGTCCATGTTTTTCGGCTGCGGTGTATCACTTCCATCTTTACTGTGGGCGATTACTCTAAGTGCAGTTTCCCTTTTTAGGCACTGTAATATTGGAACATTGGGTTGCAAAATTTGAAAAGTAGTTGAAATAATGGATAAATGAATAAATGGAATGTTCTAATGTTACATTCATATTGGTGATTATCTGTTAGTCTGATGGTTTCATCAATAGGAATTATATACAAGATAAAAATATACAAGATAAAAATCTGACATTATTAGTGGTTGGTGAGAGAAATTTAGCAAACAAATAAAATAATAATAAAATGTATTAATAATAAAAATACTGTAGACATAAACATGACAGGAGAAAGAGACAAGACACCATAGTTTGCATTTATAATGACTATGGAAAATATTTCTAATATATCTTAGTGGGAATGAGTATCATGTTTTAAGAAATGGTAGCAATTTAAAATCGATGTTAAGAGTGCAGTGTGCTTAGGTCGGAAATTATTTTAGTTTCTTCTTTGAGTAGGTGATCATTTAGATGTCCTTCTCTCCAGGGAAGTTTCAGTTGTTTCAAACATACGAATAGTAATTTTGACGGATCGCTGTTGTGCATTTCTCTGAAGTGCCTTGGTACCCTATGATTTTCTTTTCCTTTTTTTTATATTATGTAGGTGTTTATTAATTTGTATATGTAGTTTGTGTATGGGTTTGCCAATGTATTGGTAGCAGCATGGACACCATAAAAGGTAAATGATTCCTTTGGAATGGCATGTTTTCTTTGTGATCTATAATATAATTGATTTTATTGGTTTTGTGGTTTCTGTAATAGTCTTCTAGCAGGCACTACACGACCGTAGAAGCCTGGTATTTTATCTTTTAACCATGTTCCATTTTCTTCATTTTTTCTTCAGATTACTTTTTACCAGACTTTTCCTAATTGTTGGAGCATTTATGTAAACAATCCTTGGGATCTTTGGTAGAATAAATGTAATTTCTTTATCCGCCATAAGGATGTGCCAATGTTTTTTCAAAGATTTTCTATAAGTTTGTTTTGTCCAGAGCAGCCTGTCAGAAAAATGAGGTCCACATCTTTTTTTGTTATTTCTCTGTTTTGAAGAAGGGTCTGTCTATGTTTTGTCATTTTTCTTTTTCTTCCTGTAGTTTCTGTTCATAATGTTTATCTTCAAATTGATCTATAAGGATCTTTGACTGTTTTTCCTAGTCCCCTTCTGATGCATCTTAGTTGGCCCTTGGGATATTAGCTATAGATTTCTGATGATGGTTGCTTTTGGTGTCCAGTTAACTTTTGCATTCTACTTTTTTGTTTCAATTTTATTGTTTCATATAAATATAGTTCAAGAAAGTTGATTGTGGATTTGCTAATTTTGCTTGTAAATTCAAGGTTGTCAGAATGCTCATTGATATACAGTATAAATTCTTCCAGCTTTCTCTTTTCTCCATCCCATATTATTATAACATCATCAATATAGCGGGCCCAGACTATTAGATTTTTTTGGTATTCATTAGCAGTCCATATCTTCTTTTTCTCCCACTGGAGAGGAACAGGTTAGCTTAGGATGTTCCATTTTTCTGGATGAAGAATTGCTCTCCAAAGCAAAAGTAATTGTGTGTTAGAATGAACTGTTTTCTTTCCAATATGTATTTGTTTTGTTGCATGTCTAAATCTAACTCTTCCTCTCGGATTTTCCTGATGTTTCTGCTTCCCTTTTCATGATGTACAGTATACACGGGAGTTTATATTGCATGTGGCCATAAGATATGTATCTTTCCACTCTATATTTTGTAGAAGATTTAGAAAATGTCTGGTGTCTTTCAAATGGCCCTGTTGTCGTATAACCATGGATTGCAAAAATCGATCATTGTAAATTGAGAGATTTGAGGTTAGCAATTCAATTACAGTCACTATCGGCCTTCCTGGGGGATCGACATGGTCTTTGTGAATCTTCGGCAAATGGTACAATACTGGTATCTTTGGGCATCTAGGATATATATACTGTATATATATATATATATTTTTTTTTTCATTAAGATTTCTGTCTCCACTAATTCCTTCAGAATTTTTATCAATTCTTTCATATAGGTTTCAGTTGGCTCCTCTTTCAGTGTTTGGTGAGTGTCTTTATCTTGTAGTAAATTTTCTGCTCTTTGATGTATGCTTTTAAGTTCATGATGACAATGCTCCTCCTTTGTTAGTTGGTTTTATTATGATCCTATTGTTTTTCCCCAGATCTTTTCTTTTTTTTGCTTTGGTTAGATTCCATATCTGTTTCTTTTGAAAGTTGTCTGGCATGTTGGATATATCATCCCCAACTGACTTTTGAAATGTTTTGAGCAGATGTCCCTTTAGATGTTGGAGGTAGTATGTTGATTTTTCTTTTTGACCTATATATCTGAAATTATCTTTCCTAGATGTCTCTTTTAATATTCTATTTTCTTGTCTTCTGAAAAACTTCTTTAGGGAGATTTTTTGCAAGTCTATAAAGGTATTGAATCTGTTGATTTTATTGGTGGGGCAAATTATAGCCCTTTCTTTAGAACATTAATTTCAGGAATACTGTGTGGGTGATTGATTAGGTTGAATATACTCTTCTCATCTCTTTCTTGGCTGCACTTTTTCCTTTCTGTCTCCTTTTGTTCTGACCTTAATTATTCCTCACTTTCCACACTTGTACTAGAGAAGTTTATTTCCCTTCTTCCTATTCTTTTTATGCCTTGTGCATTTTGAGTGTGTTTTTGAGTGGTTCCTAATGTCGATATCTTGTTTTTGTGAAACAGGTCTAAAAAAGCATCAAGATATTCCTCTCCGTCCTCAATTTCATCACATGTATTATTGATTTGTTCTTATATTCTCTGCATCAAAGTCCTTGCAGAGGTATTTAGTTTTTCTTGGTGGTCATCCCTTCCTATTTGTATTTTTTATTATTATTATTATTATTATTATTGTATTTGTTTGCTATATTTCTCTCACTCAGTAGTCTTAATGTCCTAAAATTCTTATTTTGTATATTTTTATCCTGTATATAATCCCTATTAATGAAACTGTCAGACTAACAGAAGACCAACAATACGACTGTAAATAAAACATTCCATTTATTCATTTATCCATTATATAAACTACTATTAAAATTTTGCACCCTGACGTTCTAACATTTATTACAGTGCACAAAAAGGGAAACTGCACTCAGAGGAATCACTCACAGTGAAGGCAGAAGTGATACACTGCAGTTGAAAAACATGGACAGCATGAAAGGTGGAAAGGAGAACACAGTAATGGCAGAAGTGATGCATTGAAGTGCAGAAGTGATATGCCGAAAGGCGAAAATGATGCACCGAAGCCAACTGCAACAAGGGTGGCATTGTGCCTGCAAGTAAGTATGGAAATGACATACTTAAGCCAGTCAGTACCCACCAAAGAGAGGTTGGAAGTGATACCATCAAAATGGAGACTTGCGGTAAGCATAAAAGGAACAGGAGAATATACTTGTCATCCTGAGGAAGCCTTGTATAGGTGAAACACATTAATTGCGCAGTGAGGAGAATGTTGATGCTCTGCAGCTCATGCGCCCTGGAGGTTTGCCAGCAAACATCTCTTGCTCCAATTACTCTTGGAATATCATCCAAATCTGGACCTCTTATGGTGGTGAGAAATATACTACCAAGAAAATACAAATAAGAACATTGTACTATTCACAAACTTTGTGACCATCACACTGGATTGTGAAGAATTCGTCACTGTTTTGGGACACTGATTATAAGGTGCTTTTGAACTAAAACAGGGTAATTTGGTTTAGTGTGTATCCCCCCACCTAACGCACTACCACAGAAGGGATTTCAATTTTAGTTACATGTTAGGTTATGTCCATTTATGTTTGTGACCTACTATACCAGCATTAGTGAGATATATATGCACTATTTTAAATATGCTTTTATAAATGGATGATGTAATACCATATACATACTTTTTTATTGCATAAAAAGTTCAATTTATTAGAAAGGCCATAAGTGAGTGCTAGAAATTCCATTTATACCTTTTCTTCTGAGGTTATCAGAGAGTTAGAAATTATGGTGTAAGTATGAAATCCAGCATTTGTGGGCTACACACTAAAGAAGACAGTGTGTACCCTGCTTGTTAAAAAATATATATAGTTGACCCCATTCAGTTGCATCATGGTTTTTCCTGGTACAAAATTGCTTCTGTTTTTGGTAAAAACAGGAGCAATTTTGTACCAGGACATACAGTACCATGATGCAACTGCAAATGCATTGTGGCAAAGTCAGTGATACCCCTTTCAGACATCCTTCAAATTCCCGGTTTTTTGCACGTGAACATGTATCAACCTGGGATTTTGGCATGTCTGAAAGGCCCCAATCCTGCAGTTGACCTGAGTTTTTCCCGGGACTTAAGCCCCGGGTTGTCTACCCGGGACTTAAGTCCCGGGGAGACAACCTGGTTTAGGTCTGAAAGGTGCAAACCGGGAATTTGCTCCTGGCTCACACCCAAATGCCTTTGATTGGTGCTGGACCAACTAGATGGGGCAGGGCTGCCTGGAGGGGGCTGCAGTGAATGAGGGGGGGGTGTTCCGGCTGCTGTAGTCTGCTGCAGTCAGTAGTAGAAGCAGCCGGCACAGCCTAAAAACAGAGAGGCAGCCTGTTGTGGTGAGTGTGTGTGTTTGTGTGTGTGTGTGTGTGTGTGTGTGTGTGTGTGTGTGTGTGTGTGTGTGTGTGTATGTATGTATGTATGTATGTATATGTATGAATTTGGCATGTGTGTATATTATATGTATGTGTGTGTTTGAGTGTGACGTGTATATTTAAGACGTGTATGTGAAAGACATGTACGAGTGTGACGTGTGTGTGTGTGTGTGTGTGTGTGTGTGGTTGAGACATGAGAGTAGCCTGGTCTGCCCTGGCTGCCAGGGCTAACCAGGCTTATATCTGAAAGGGGTCAACCCAGGAGTTTCCCAGGTCTCAGGTTTAGTGTGAATGGGGGTCCCAGTAAGAACCCGGGATTTTTCAGAAATGAAAAACCTGGGACTGAGCAGGGAAATTCCCAGGTTGTATGTCTGAAAGGGGTATCATTTACGTTGTGCATTTAGTTGTTCACTCTCAGAGCTGTGGTACTGTGGCAGGCATCAGAGTGTAGCTACAATGATCAAGAACATACAATATGAGGATAGATCAAAGGCGATAACAATAAAGTAAATATACATCACTTGTATGATAGGAAGTCCTTTTCAAAAAGCCATTCTCTTTGATCGTCTCACAAATTCCAGATAATGTACATATGGAAAAGAAACAAATACACAAACATGGGTGGTATTGCTTGACACAAATTGATGAAAACCCGTGAGTATCCAGGAAATGGAACCCTATTGTGCCAAACCGATACTTGATAGAGGACGAGAATAGTAACTCGCCACCACTCCACAGTATACGTGGACATACCGAAACTCACATATAAAGGAGCAAGACCAGGTTTATAAAGGTTTCTTTGACACTGCACCCTGCGTGATGTAATAGCAGAAAGAGAACTGCTCTGGATAGCGTATCCCACTCACTTCTAGAGAGAACTGATCCCATGTATCAAGGTTTCTTTAAGCCAGGATCAAACACAACATCAAAAAGTCCAACAAATTTATTCGCTCATATGCGTACAAAATCCATAAAAAAGCAGTCTGGCACTTTTCTATAAAAATTCCACTCTCCAGTGTGTTTATTAACATGCAGGTCAGATGAAAAAAGAGACAAAAACTGGTGCAATCCGGACTTACACCAGTACTGTGGCATGTTGAACATACTTCTGAAATGGTATCCCATGAAAAGGACAGAGTGTCAAAAATAAAGATAAAAATAAAATAAAAACTCACTGTCTGGTAGCACCAACGGCGTTTCGACCAACTTGGGTCTTTTTCAAGGTGTATATACAGTGTCAAAGATACCTTTATACACCTGGTCTTGCTCCTTTATATGTGAGTTTTGGTACGTCCATGTATACTGTGGAGTGGTGGCGAGTTACTATTCTCATCGTCTATCAAGTATCGGTTTGGCACAATAGGGTTCCATTTCCTGGATACTCACGGGTTTTTATCGATTTGTGTCAAGCAATACCACCCATGCTTGTGTATTTGTTTCTTTTCCATATGTACATTATCTGGAATTTGTGAGACGATCAAAGAGAATGGCTTTTTGAAAAGGACTTCCTATCATACAAGTGACGTATATTTACTTTATTGTTATCGCCTTTGATTTATCCTAATATTGTATGTTCTAGACTATTGCTTGTGATCTGTTATTTTGGGCGGATCTAGAGAGGATTTAGATTGGGCTGACAACTTTTGCGCCAGAATACACACTACTGTTGTTTTTATATTGTAGCTGCAATGAGGCTATGCTCCATGTATAGATTGTACCATACCTCTCTGTCTGTGGACATTAACTGTAATGAAGTAACTGAACTTACTAATGCAAATGTTTATAGATTATGTAAATGTTTATAAGGATAAATTGATTTCCCATAGAATTCTACAATCACTAAAGCTTTAATGAAAGATGTTCTGCAACTTTTTGTAATTTAAATACTGTATTAGAGACACAAAACAATTCAAGTTAATAAACATTTAGGTGGAATAGAGGTTATACTGTATAGCTCATGGCCCAAACTTGTTTTAAAATATAGGAATGATATAACTTGAATGGTGATCCTGAGTTATACTTGATCCTTTATCAAATGTGAGAGCACATTACACATTAATTTATCATTAATCTTGCATTCAGGTTCTTTTTCCCCCATCCATTGATTACTTGTGAGTTCACGGATGAAGTTGATATGTCACGCTTTACTGATTATTTTACTGTAGAATATCTATTACAATTATTTTTTTTTTCATTGGAATAACCCTTTTGGGTCAGATTTAGAGTTGGATATCTGCTTTGTTTAATTGTGCATGTATATAGTAGAGATGAGCGGGTTCGGTTCCTCGGAATCCGAACCCGCCCGAACTTCAGTTTTTTTTACACGGGGCCGAGCGACTCGGATCTTCCCGCCTTGCTCGGTTAACCCGAGCGCGCCCGAACGTCATCATCCCGCTGTCGGATTCTCGCGAGGCTCGGATTCTATCGCGACACTCGGATTCTATATAAGGAGCCGCGCGTCGCCGCCATTTTCACACGTGCATTGAGATTCATAGGGAGAGGACGTGGCTGGCGTCCTCTCCGTTTATAGAGAGTGAGACTACTAGAGTAGAGAGAGACACAGTATTATTTACTTTAGTAATTTTGGGGAGCATTAGGAGGAGTACTACTACTTGCTGAAGTGATAGATAGATAGTGTGACTGTATAATGTATATCTGACTTGTGGGGGAGACACTGACAGTGGGGAGCAGTTAGAGTCTGAGAGCAGGACTCAGGAGTACATATAACGTACAGTGCACACTTTTGCTGCCAGAGTGCCACACTGCCATTGTGACCACACTGACCACCAGTATAATATATATTGTGATTGTCTGCTTAGGAGTACTACTTGCAAGTTGCTGATAGTGTGACCAGTGACCTGACCACCAGTTTAATTAATCACCACCAGTTTAATATATATATATATATATATATATATATAATTGTATATAATATATATATAATTGTATATGTATACCACCTACCCGTGTTTTTTTTTTCTCTTTCTTCTTGATACATACTACTACAGTAGCTTACTGTAGCAGTCTGCGGTGCTGCTGAGCTGACAGTGTCCAGCAGGTCCGTCATCAGTCATTACATAATAAATATATATACCTGTCCGGCTGCAGTACTAGTGATATTATATATATATATATATATATATATATATATATATAATTTCATCTCATTATCATCCAGTCTATATTAGCAGCAGACACAGTACGGTAGTCCACGGCTGTAGCTACCTCTGTGTCGGCAGTCGCTGGTCCATCCATAATTGTATACCACCTACCCGTGTTTTTTTTTCTTTTCTTTCTTCTTGATACATACTACTATAGTAGCTTACTGTAGCAGTCTGCGGTGCTGCTGAGCTGACAGTGTCCAGCAGGTCCGTCATCAGTCATTACATAATAAATATATATACCTGTCCGGCTGCAGTACTAGTGATATTATATATATATATATATATATATATATTAATTTCATCTCATTATCATCCAGTCTATATTAGCAGCAGACACAGTACGGTAGTCCATGGATGTAGCTACCTCTGTGTCGGCAGTCGCTGGTCCATCCATAATTGTATACCACCTACCCGTGGTTTTTTTTTTCTTTCTTCTTGATACATACTACTATAGTAGCTTACTGTAGCAGTCTGCGGTGCTGCTGAGCTGACAGTGTCCAGCAGGTCCGTCATCAGTCATTACATAATAAATATATATACCTGTCCGGCTGCAGTACTAGTGATATTATATATATATATATATATATATATATATATATATTAATTTCATCTCATTATCATCCAGTCTATATTAGCAGCAGACACAGTACGGTAGTCCACGGCTGTAGCTACCTCTGTGTCGGCAGTCGCTGGTCCATCCATAATTGTATACCACCTACCCGTGGTTTTTTATTTTTTTCTTTCTTCTTGATACATACTACTATAGTAGCTTACTGTAGCAGTCTGCGGTGCTGCTGAGCTGACAGTGTCCAGCAGGTCCGTCATCAGTCATTACATAATAAATATATATACCTGTCCGGCTGCAGTACTATTGATATATATATATATATATATATATATATATATATATATATATATTAATTTCATCTCATTATCATCCAGTCTATATTAGCAGCAGACACAGTATGGTAGTCCACGGCTGTAGCTACCTCTGTGTCGGCAGTCGCTGGTCCATCCATAATTGTATACCACCTACCCGTGGTTTTTTTTTTCTTTCTTCTTGATACATACTACTATAGTAGCTTACTGTAGCAGTCTGCGGTGCTGCTGAGCTGACGTCCAGCAGGTCCGTCATCAGTCATTACATAATAAATATATATACCTGTCCGGCTGCAGTACTAGTGATATTATATATATATATATAAATTTCATCTCATTATCATCCAGTCTATATTAGCAGCAGACACAGTACGGTAGTCCACGGCTGTAGCTACCTCTGTGTCGGCAGTCGCTCGTCCATCCATAAGTATACTAGTATCCATCCATCTCCATTGTTTACCTGAGGTGCCTTTTAGTTGTGCCTATTAAAATATGGAGAACAAAAATGTTGAGGTTCCAAAATTAGGGAAAGATCAAGATCCACTTCCACCTCGTGCTGAAGCTGCTGCCACTAGTCATGGCCAAGACGATGAAATGCCAGCAACGTCGTCTGCCAAGGCCGATGCCCAATGTCATAGTACAGAGCATGTAAAATCCAAAACACCAAATATCAGTAAAAAAAGGACTCCAAAATCTAAAATAAAATTGTCGGAGGAGAAGCGTAAACTTGCCAATATGCCATTTACCACACGGAGTGGCAAGGAACGGCTGAGGCCCTGGCCTATGTTCATGGCTAGTGGTTCAGCTTCACATGAGGATGGAAGCACTCAGCCTCTCGCTAGAAAAATGAAAAGACTCAAGCTGGCAAAAGCACCGCAAAGAACTGTGCGTTCTTCCAAATCCCAAATCCACAAGGAGAGTCCAATTGTGTCGGTTGCGATGCCTGACCTTCCCAACACTGGACGTGAAGAGCATGCGCCTTCCACCATTTGCACGCCCCCTGCAAGTGCTGGAAGGAGCACCCGCAGTCCAGTTCCTGATAGTCAGATTGAAGATGTCAGTGTTGAAGTACACCAGGATGAGGAGGATATGGGTGTTGCTGGCGCTGGGGAGGAAATTGACAAGGAGGATTCTGATGGTGAGGTGGTTTGTTTAAGTCAGGCACCCGGGGAGACACCTGTTGTCCGTGGGAGGAATAGGGCCGTTGACATGCCTGGTGAAAATACCAAAAAAATCAGCTCTTTGGTGTGGAAGTATTTCACCAGAAATGCGGACAACATTTGTCAAGCCGTGTGTTGCCTTTGTCAAGCTGTAATAAGTAGGGGTAAGGACGTTAACCACCTCGGAACATCCTCCCTTATACGTCACCTGCAGCGCATTCATAATAAGTCAGTGACAAGTTCAAAAACTTTGGGCGACAGCGGAAGCAGTCCACTGACCAGTAAATCCCTTCCTCTTGTAACCAAGCTCACGCAAACCACCCCACCAACTCCCTCAGTGTCAATTTCCTCCTTCCCCAGGAATGCCAATAGTCCTGCAGGCCATGTCACTGGCAATTCTGACGAGTCCTCTCCTGCCTGGGATTCCTCCGATGCATCCTTGCGTGTAACGCCTACTGCTGCTGGCGCTGCTGTTGTTGCTGCTGGGAGTCGATGGTCATCCCAGAGGGGAAGTCGTAAGCCCACTTTTACTACTTCCACCAAGCAATTGACTGTCCAACAGTCCTTTGCGAGGAAGATGAAATATCACAGCAGTCATCCTGTTGCAAAGCGGATAACTGAGGCCTTGACAACTATGTTGGTGTTAGACGTGCGTCCGGTATCCGCCGTTAGTTCACAGGGAACTAGACAATTTCTTGAGGTAGTGTGCCCCCGTTACCAAATACCATCTAGGTTCCACTTCTCTAGGCAGGCGATACCGAGAATGTACACGGACGTCAGAAAAAGACTCACCAGTGTCCTAAAAAATGCAGTTGTACCCAATGTCCACTTAACCACGGACATGTGGACAAGTGGAGCAGGGCAGGGTCAGGACTATATGACTGTGACAGCCCACTGGGTAGATGTATGGACTCCCGCCGCAAGAACAGCAGCGGCGGCACCAGTAGCAGCATCTCGCAAACGCCAACTCTTTCCTAGGCAGGCTACGCTTTGTATCACCGGTTTCCAGAATACGCACACAGCTGAAAACCTCTTACGGCAACTGAGTAAGATCATCGCGGAATGGCTTACCCCAATTGGACTCTCCTGTGGATTTGTGGCATCGGACAACGCCAGCAATATTGTGTGTGCATTAAATATGGGCAAATTCCAGCACGTCCCATGTTTTGCACATACCTTGAATTTGGTGGCGCAGAATTTTTTAAAAAACGAGAGGGGCGTGCAAGAGATGCTGTCGGTGGCCAGAAGAATTGCGGGACACTTTCGGCGTACAGGCACCACGTACAGAAGACTGGAGCACCACCAAAAACGCCTGAACCTGCCCTGCCATCATCTGAAGCAAGAAGTGGTAACGAGGTGGAATTCAACCCTCTATATGCTTCAGAGGTTGGAGGAGCAGCAAAAGGCCATTCAAGCCTATACAATTGAGCACGATATAGGAGGTGGAATGTACCTGTCTCAAGCGCAGTGGAGAATGATTTCAACGTTGTGCAAGGTTCTGCAACCTTTTGAACTTGCCACACGTGAAGTCAGTTCAGACACTGCCAGCCTGAGTCAGGTCATTCCCCTCATCAGGCTTTTGCAGAAGAAGCTGGAGGCATTGAAGGAGGAGCTAAAAGGGAGCGATTCCGCTAGGCATGTGGGACTTGTGGATGGAGCCCTTAATTTGCTTAACAAGGATTCACGGGTGGTCAATCTGTTGAAATCAGAGCACTACATTTTGGCCACCGTGCTCGATCCTAGATTTAAAACCTACCTTGGATCTCTCTTTCCGGCAGACACAAGTCTGCTGGGGTTCAAAGACCTGCTGGTGACAAAATTGTCAAGTCAAGCGGAACGCGACCTGTCAACATCTCCTCCTTCACATTCTCCCGCAACTGGGGGTGCGAGGAAAAGGCTCAGAATTCCGAGCCCACCCGCTGGCGGTGATGCAGGGCAGTCTGGAGCGACTGCTGATGCTGACATCTGGTCCGGACTGAAGGACCTGACAACGATTACGGACATGTCGTCTACTGTCACTGCATATGATTCTCTCCCCATTGAAAGAATGGTGGAGGATTATATGAGTGACCGCATCCAAGTAGGCACGTCAGACAGTCCGTACTTATACTGGCAGGAAAAAGAGGCAATTTGGAGGCCCTTGCACAAAGAAGATGATGTTCATTAAAATGAATTATAATCAATTCCTCCGTGGAGACATTGACCAGCAGCAATTGCCTCCACAAAGTACACAGGGAGCTGAGATGGTGGATTCCAGTGGGGACGAATTGATAATCTGTGAGGAGCGGGATGTACACGGTGATATATCGGAGGATGATGATGAGGTGGACATCTTGCCTCTGTAGAGCCAGTTTGTGCAAGGAGAGATTAATTGCTTCTTTTTCGGTGGGGGTCCAAACCAACCCGTCATTTCAGTCACAGTCGTGTGGCAGACCCTGTCACTGAAATGATGGGTTGGTTAAAGTGTGCATGTCCTGTTTATACAACATAAGGGTGGGTGGGAGGGCCGAAGGACAATTCCATCTTGCACCTCTTTTTTCTTTCATTTTTATTTGCGTCATGTGCTGTTTGGGGAGTGTTTTTTGGAAGGGCCATCCTGCGTGACACTGCAGTGCCACTCCTAGATGGGCCAGGTGTTTGTGTCGGCCACTAGGGTCGCTTATCTTACTCACACAGCTACCTCATTGCGCCTCTGTTTTTCTTCTTTGCGTCATGTGCTGTTTGGGGAGTGTTTTTTGGAAGGGCCATCCTGCGTGACACTGCAGTGCCACTCCTAGATGGGCCCGGTGTTTGTGTCGGCCACTAGGGTCGCTTATCTTACTCACACAGCTACCTCATTGCGCCTCTTTTTTTCTTTGCGTCATGTGCTGTTTGGGGAGTGTTTTTTGGAAGGGCCATCCTGCGTGACACTGCATTGCCACTCCTAGATGGGCCCGGTGTTTGTGTCGGCCACTAGGGTCGCTTAGCTTAGTCATCCAGCGACCTTGATGCAAATTTTAGGACTAAAAATAATATTGTGAGGTGTGAGGTATTCAGAATAGACTGAAAATGAGTGGAAATTATGGTTTTTGAGGTTAATAATACTTTGGGATCAAAATGACCCCCAAATTCTATGATTTAAGCTGTTTTTTAGTGTTTTTTGAAAAAAACACCCGAATCCAAAACACACCCGAATCCGACAAAAAAAATTCGGTGAGGTTTTGCCAAAACGCGGTCGAACCCAAAACACGGCCGCGGAACCGAACCCAAAACCAAAACACAAAACCCGAAAAATTTCAAGTGCACATCTCTAGTATATAGGGCCGACACGATTTGGTAAGCAATGCAGGAAGGCTTCTGGCTGGAGAGGCGCTTTCCCCACTCTGTCAGCAGCTGGCTATCCATTGTTAGCTGCACTGCCATTGCTGTCATACTATATGACTTGCAGGCTGAGGCAGCGCAGCAACATCATTGATCCCCCTAGGTCATCTCCCCTGATCTGTGCTCCCTGGCCACCAGCCTTCTCTCCTCCACTAATTTTTTAGTGAATCTGATCTTCGCCTTCTTATATGCAATGTTATATCATAATTTTTTAGGATTCAGGAGACTCTCATTTTGTTTGGTTTGTTTTTTGTTTTTTACATTTATAATACATACTCTAACTATATGTTAATCACATTAATTGAATCTTGTTTGTTAACAGCACAGAGATGCAAAAATGTCATCATTAACTATCATAATGGATAATAGACAATTTTGCACATAATGCATTATGGGGGTTATTCAGGTTTGTAGAGCAAATAAAATAGCACACTAATGGACAAAACCATGTTGCACTGCAGGTGGGGCAGATGTAACATGTACAGAGAAAGTTAGATTTGGGTGGGTTATATTGTTTCTGTGCATGGTAAATATCGGCTGCTTTATTTTTATAGTGCAATTTATAGTTTGAACACACCCCTCCAAAATGTAAATTCCTTTTGCACATGTTACATTTGTCCCACCTGAAGTGCTAAATAGATTTGCACATTAGTCTGCTTTTTTGGTTTGCTATCAAGCCTGAATAAGGCCCTATGATTGTAAATATGTAAAGTTTACACACTCTTCCTGTGTAGTTGACATATAGAAATTAGTGATGTGCACCGGACATTTTTCGGGTTTTGTGTTTTGGTTTTGGATTCGGTTCCGCGGCCGTGTTTTGGCAAAACCTCACCGAAAATTTTTTGTCGGATTCGGGTGTGTTTTGGATTCGGGTGTTTTTTTCAAAAAACCCTAAAAAACAGCTTAAATCATAGAATTTGGGGGTCATTTTGATCCCATAGTATTATTAACCACAATAACCATAATTTCCACTCATTTCCAGTCTATTCTGAACACCTCACACCTCACAATATTATTTTTAGTCCTAAAATTTGCACCAAGGTCGCTGGATGGCTAAGCTAAGCGACACAAGTGGCCGTCACAAACACCTGGCCCATCTAGGAGTGGCACTGCAGTGTCAGGCAGGATGGCACTTCAAAAAAATAGTCCCCAAACAGCACATGATGCAAAGAAAAAAAGAGGCGCACCAAGGTCGCTGTGTGACTAAGCTAAGTGACACAAGTGGCTGACACGAACACCTGGCCCATCTAGGAGTGGCACTGCAGTGTCAGGCAGGATGGCACTTCAAAAAAATAGTCCCCAAACAGCACATGATGCAAAGAAAAAAAAAGAGTCGCACCAAGGTCGCTGTGTGACTAAGCTAAGCGACACAAGTGGCCGACACGAACACCTGGCCCATCTAGGAGTGGCACTGCAGTGTCAGACAGGATGGCACTTCAAAAAAATTGTCCCCAAACAGCACATGATGCAAAGAAAAAAAGAGGCGCACCAAGGTCGCTCTGTGACTAAGATAAGCGACACAAGTGGCCGACACAAACACCTGGCCCATCTAGGAGTGGCACTGCAGTGTCAGACAGGATGGCACTTCAAAAAAATAGTCCCCAAACAGCACATGATGCAAAGAAAAAAAGAGGCGCACCAAGGTCGCTGTGTGACTAAGCTAAGCGACACAAGTGGATGACACGAACACCTGGCCCATCTAGGAGTGGCACTGCAGTGTTAGACAGGATGGCACTTCAAAAAAATTGTCCCCAAACAGCACATGATGCAAAGAAAAAAAGAGGCGCACCAAGGTCGCTGTGTGACTAAGCTAGTATACTTGACGACACAGAGGTAGGTAGAGCAGTGGCCTACTGTACCGTACTGCTATATATTATATACTGGTGGTCAGCAAACTGTGCAAAACTGAAATGCACCACAGGTATGGATGGATAGTATACTTGACGACACAGAGGTAGGTAGAGCAGTGGCCTACTGTACCGTACTGCTATATATTATATACTGGTGGTCAGCAAACTGTGCAAAACTGAAATGCACCACAGGTATGGATGGATAGTATACTTGACAACACAGAGGTAGGTAGAGCAGTGGCCTACTGTACCGTACTGCTATATATTATATACTGGTGGTCAGCAAACTGTGCAAAACTGAAATGCGCCACAGGTATGGATGGAAAGTATACTTGACGACACAGAGGTAGGTAGAGCAGTGGCCTACTGTACCGTACTGCTATATATTATATACTGGTGGTCAGCAAACTGTGCAAAACTGAAATGCACCACAGGTATGGATGGATAGTATACTTGACAACACAGATGTAGGTAGAGCAGTGGCCTTCTGTACCGTACTCCTACTGTATATATTATATACTGGTGGTCAGCAAAATTATGCACTGTACTCCTACTATATACTACAATGCAGCACAGATATGGAGCGCTTTTCAGGCAGAGAACGTATAATACTGGTGGTCACTGGTCAGCAAAACTCTGCACTGTACTCCTCCTATATAATACTGCTGGTCCCCAGTCCCCACAAAGCAGTGTGAGCACAGATATATGCAGCACACTGAGCACAGATATGGAGCGTTTTTCAGGCAGACAACGTATACTGGTGGTCACTGGTCAGCAAAACTCTGCACTGTACTCCTCCTATATAATACTGCTGGTCCCCAGTCCCCACAATAAAGCAGTGTGAGCACAGATATATGCAGCACACTGAGCACAGATATGGAGCGTTTTTCAGGCAGACAACGTATACTGGTGGTGGTCACTGGTCAGCAAAACTCTGCACTGTACTCCTCCTATATAATACTGCTGCTCCCCAGTCCCCACAATAAAGCAGTGTGAGCACAGATATATGCAGCACACTGAGCACAGATATGGAGCGTTTTTCAGGCAGACAACGTATACTGGTGGTCACTGGTCAGCAAAACTCTGCACTGTACTCCTCCTATATAATACTGCTGGTCCCCAGTCCCCACAATAAAGCAGTGTGAGCACAGATATATGCAGCACACTGAGCACAGATATGGAGCATTTTTCAGGCAGACAACGAATACTGGTGGTCACTGGTCAGCAAAACTCTGCACTGTACTCCTCCTATATAATACTGCTGGTCCCCAGTCCCCACAATAAAGCAGTGTGAGCACAGATATATGCAGCACACTGTTCACAGATATGGAGCGTTTTCAGGCAGACAACGTATACTGGTGGTCACTGGTCAGCAAAACTCTGCACTGTACTCCTCCTATATAATACTGCTGGTCCCCAGTCCCCACAATAAAGCAGTGTGAGCACAGATATATGCAGCACACTGAGCACAGATATGGAGCGTTTTTCAGGCAGACAACGTATACTGGTGGTCACTGGTCAGCAAAACTCTGCACTGTACTCCTCCTATATAATACTGCTGGTCCCCAGAATAAAGATATTTGCACTGCAGCCCCCTGAAACAAAGTGAGAGGACGCCAGCCACGTCCTCTCACTATCATTTCCAATGCACGAGTGAAAAATGGCGGCGACGAGCGGCTCCTTATATAGAATCCGAATCTCGCGAGAATCCGACAGCGGGATGATGACGTTCGGGCGCGCTCTGGTTAACCGAGCCATACAGGAGAATCCGAGTATGCCTCGGACCCGTGTAAAAAGGGTGAAGTTCGGGGGTGTTCGGATTCCGAGGAACCGAACCCGCTCATCACTAATCAAAATACGGTAGCATTGTTCATCCAGAAGTTGTCTTCACACTATATAGTCTCACTTTTCCTAATGGTGTATGATGCAAACTACCACAAGTGTTTAATGTATTTTTATTTTCCTAGCTCCCCCTATGAGCTACTGTTAACAGGTGCATAAGGTTGCTGTTTGCATTGGTGTGGGGTTTGGATAAAACCTTTATGGGCTGCCCTCTCCCCAAGTCTCCAGAGACTCTCTGCTTTTGGGGGGCAACTAAGAATCTATTTCCCAGGACGAAGCCTTTATCAAACCTGTGGTTAAAGGGGTGACCCCGAGTCTTGTGGCGAGGGAAGCCATAAGTAATTTCTGTCTGTCCAGCCAGTACCCTTTCTGTCACCCTTGTTGTCTTTCATAGTACTGTATTATTATGTATTAAGTAATTATGTATTACTTTCCAGTACTGTATTATCGACCAAATATATAAAAATGTGTCACCAATGTTTTCATGAACTTTTAACAAACCTTTTTTTGTCTTTATAGGGAATAACCTCAAATATTTCCTTGTAACTTGTTCGGACATGCTGAACTTTTTCATGTTCATATTGTTGCAGGAAATCTTGCACCTGAAAAGAATGTTTTTTTAGTTGTTTTTTTTTCCCCAAAATATGTGAATCTTGTTTAGGAAAGTTTCTATTAATTTGCACATTTCATTATACTTTGGAGTATTAAACTTACCAAAAAAAACAAAGAACAATATGGTTTAGAAAAGCAACACATACATCTAAAGTCCAAAATGATTAATTATTCAATTAAAAAAATATATAAATTGCAAAATATTTGCTAATTCAATGAAATAGCTTTTACATTATACAGTATATTGAAGAGCACATATTAGCGCGGATGGGTACCAAGGGGGTTTGGTTTGAGTATAAAGTATCTGGGTAAGGAGTACTGTATGCAGGAGAAGTATAACCATAGCCCCCACAATGCTGCCACAATGCCCCCTCTCTTTGTGGCATATTATAAATCTTCATGACGGGGCTTAGTTAACTCTCTAGCAGCCATGCCCCCAGTACAAAGACTAGCTCAATGTCTCAGCTACCATGTGAACTCCACAAAAATTCTGGATACAGAAAGGCTGTATATTTTTTTAGATATATAATGAGTTTTCCCTTAATCAACTCAAACCACATCATGAATGAAGAAAGACAAAATTAGGTCTTTAATAAAGTAAAGGTAGACACAAAATATAAAACACACATTTTACAACGTTATGATAGAAACATGAAAATAATTAAAAAGTGTTAATTATGTGCCCATCCTTCTTGCGATTTCAGTATTTGCTGTCAAATGGCTGCTACGGTCATCTCCTAAACAAGTAGTAGGAAAATTAGCAATATGTATTATTATCAATAGGGTAGTTTACTTATTTCATCCTATAAAGAGACTTGGATGTAGAATGGTGCATAAAAAAACAGAATAGAATTGAGGAAACAGTAAAGGAAATGTGGACTCTGGGACGTATACTCTACTTATTAAAACACAAGGCATGCCTTTAATTTATATAGATATAATGGACTGCCCTGCCTTCGTTATATTCAGGACTTTTATGCTGAATACAGAGACTGCTGGTACATTTTGCACAGTGGTAGCATGATGCCTGTATGCACAGACCAGTGGTATAATGCAAATATATAATTCAAGTTTAAATATAGTTCCAGTTTCCAATTTATAGTAGCCTCATTCTGAAAAGAAACTCAAGACTAAGTGGACTTCAACAATGAGGTTCATTGATACATTTTATCATTGATAATACAATACATTTAATTTTGAACCAAAGTAATGTCTAGACGCAAATAACCAGTCTTTTTCACAATCTACAGTAACCAATCTAATCAATTAGAACAAATCTCTCTGGATTAATTAGTTAAAGACAGGCCTCCAGGACTGCTAATCATGTCTGGACTCCATAAGGACCAGTTTAGTGTTGTTTAACATGATTTGTTTTATTCATTTGATTTACTTATTAGTACAAGAAATAAGAAAGAAAACAATCCCACAATCTGGTATTGAAGTGGTGGACAAGGAATGAGGAGTAACGCAAAAGAGACAGATACAACAGCATCTGTTTCCCACTTGGAATTAGCCCCCATAGTGTTTTTAAACGAGCATATGAAAACATAAAAAAATTTAAAATCTAAAATCAAGACTGTCACAGTTTTGGGTGAGGCAGGACCCTTAAGATGAACTGATGATGAGTACTGAAACCTATGAGGCTTAAAAGGACTTCTGCGCAAAGACCAAAGTAGACCAACAAGTGGGGATGACTCTGGACCACAATTGATATTAAAATATGTTATTGGAACCCACTAGCCAATGAGACTAACTCAATCCCAGGCCTAAATCCCAAAAATGAGAAGCTGGAACCTGCTTCCAGGAACTCAATGAACTGAGAAATAAATTTTCAATGCACAGGCACCTCTAATAAAGTAAATTAGAGATAATTACCATACCAATTGTCAAATACAGAATTGTTTATTAAATTGGTGGTGGTGCTTCCACAGAGTAAACAATAACTTGAAAAAAGAAGAAGGGAGATGCTCAAAGGGGGCAAACAACAGAACTCTACAGGTGGTCAAGCACTCATCTTTTAGAGATAGGAGTATGATAAAACTTAACTTTTAATAATATTGATCTTAAAATTCCCTAAAATAGGGTGTATGACATAACAAAAGGTGAAATATAGACAAATGACATGAACAAATATATACACATAAAGGAACATGAAAAAAATAAAAAAAAAGTGATCAGGTCCTGACTTTGTACAATCGCCTACAATCCAAGTGGTTTTGGAGAGAATAATAAAAAAAAATAGCATAGACAGGACTACTGAGGTACGTTCGGAATTCTGCTTCCCCTATTTGCCTAGGCATTGAATGAGGGGTGAGAGATCCCTACTAGTACCAGTCCTTAGAAAATGTAGTTAGTGTAAGAAAAAGGGGGACGTTTCCTTTCTGCTTTTGGCCAATAATTATAATAATCAGTGCAGCCAATGAGAGAATTACTAAGTCACCCCTCATTTCCTACTGAAATTAGAATAATGGCAAAGCAGTCAGATAAACAGATTCTGGATAATCTCAAAATGTGTGTAGCTTTCTTTCATATATTTTTATAATGATCATATATACCTTTCTTCTGGACCATAAACTTAATAATTCTAATCAGGTGTTTTCATTAAGAAATAAACTTCCAATTAGATAAACATAACAGAAGATTTTGTAAATGTCCCAAAATGTCACGCAGCTTTACTACCAGTTGTAAGCATGTAACAACTAGACATTCAAGGAGTCATACAGAGTTTGCTAATAATAATAAGCTTGCTATTTGTATCAAAGTATTCCCAGAGTAAAATATCAAATAAACTTCAGGAATTACAGGTACAATGGAGTTTCACAAGTTATTTGGACACCACAGTGTACTGTGCAATCTTCATGTCAGCTATAAATATATAATACCCAAACAATTTAGGGAACAAGCAACACCAATTCCTTTTGTAAACATAGATCAATTCCGTCTGATATATTAGTAGGTATCCTGACCCAGAAGGAGTCAAACCGCTATTGTCAATGGATCTCGCTAGTAGTAAATATTGAAGATCAGTTTAAATTAACGGCAACATCGCCAAGGAGCATACTGGACCTGAATGCTGGGGTAGTCCGCTATGCGTAAGTCACGGACATACCCATTCCTGGACGTACGTTTTGCCGAGTGACAGCCATGTGCATTTTTTTTTTTCTGCATATGCATCTAAGTTGCACTGTGCATGCACCCCCATTTTGTTTGCATAGAGATGAGGTTGTGAATTTAGATGCACGTATAGAGAAGTATGCTGAAAATGTATTAGGCAGTGACTGGAAAGTGGCTATTCGATGTATGGATATGGTCCATCTTATGGGTGTGTGGTTGTGTGCACAAAACGTACTAGCTCACATTGGAGGCCATATTCAGATGGACAATTTGCACCTAGCATAGGGCCAATGACAGTTCTGATGGTGCAACCGATGGTGCCCATTTCAGTGTTGCTTCTTTATAGACTGACACCACAACAGCCCTAGAGGATCATGAGTAGAACTGCTCCCTAACATAGAGGTAGATATATCATGGGGTTCTGACAGATCAATAAGCATCCCATGGAGAAATCACAGATTCTTTTAGAGGCACCCCGATAATATCTCAATATCACTCTATGGTGTGTGTGTGTGTGTGTGTGTGTGTGTGTGTGTATATATTAATATATATAGAGAGAGAGAGAGAGAGAGATAAAATATGGACCCAGCAGCACTCTGAGACTTTACAAGATGTCAATATATTAAAGAATAAAATAGTGTGTCCAATGTTTCGGGCATCACACGCCCCTTTGTCGAGGTGAACAGAACCTGTATTATATGTGATCTTTGATGCTGGGTGATGGATGCTGTGCTGGGAGAGGGGAACTCAGTCAGAAGTGGAACTAGCAGTGGCGGTAGGAGACACCAGCCAAAATCTTGCCTAGGGCATCACATTAGTTAGGGCCAGATCTGGTTCTGTGCCTTCACATTTCAGAAGATCTTTAGTCAGGGATTACAGTTCACAAACAGTCAGATTGTGTCTTCTCTATGTATGGAAATATATTGCACACCCCTCATATATGTCATTTCTGCAACTTATAGAAATGAACGTCATATATTATTATTCAGCTATTCTGTAATAAGAACCAAAAGCAATTTATACTCTTTCAACATTCAAAGAAAGACTGTGTATTTTGTTTCCCAATCCTGTCGACAATTGCAAGTGAACGATAATACGTAGCAGAGAATAAAGCTTCTCATTAATATCAGGAAGTCAGAGAGGAATGGATATAAATTGCACTTAATCTCTGGAGGATCATTTTGTATCTCAGAATAATAAAGGTGCATAAGGAACTCTGTTCAAAAATATTAAAATGTATTTAAAATAAAGTAAAGTATAATTGATTTTATTTGGTCATAAGTATTATTTTAGGATAAAGAAAGTTCCAGTATTATTGCTGTTCATTTTTCATCAATTGAAATACTGTACATGTGTCAAGTTAGAAAATACATAAAAATACTTTGTGCTAAGATATCTGTGATTACTGCTGGATCATTAAGTCAATTTAATTTATTAAAGAATTTCCAAAAGCAGAAAATCAGTAGTGACAAACCAAAACAGACATAAATTACAGCCTGTCATTATCAGGGAAAATAGGATAGATAGATAGATAGATAGATAGATAGATAGATAGATAGATAGATAGATAGATAGATAGATAGATAGATAGAAGATCATATGATATAATAATAATAATACTGGCCAACAATATACAGATGGAGCCATGCTCATCTTTGCTGCAGTGTAGCATGTTGCAAGACGGCTTTCTGCATATCTTGCAACATGTTGCACTGCAGAAAAGATGAACATGGCTCCATCTGTAATATTTAAAAAATCTAATGACACTATTCAATTAAACAGCAAAGAGCTACAATGACAACAGCTCAACTATACCCCTTTCACATCGCAATGGCAGGTAGCACACAGCAATTGTACACGAGTACTTCCCAGGTGCCACCTGCCATGAAAAAATTCTATTAATATAAAATCAGGCACTTATGCAGAGCTGGTTCTTTAAGCAGCTGCTTCTCAGGAGATAATCGGTCTCCTGAACACAAAGTACCAATAGAGAATAAAACAGATAAACAGCGCTAAAAGAGAGGTGCTGGAAAAATACTAATACATATTTAATAATACTGTAACATACATCTAAAATAAGACATGTGCATTAACATACTCATTAAAATGATCTAAATTTCTGATAGAGCCTAAATGCCAGTCTCTGGTCAATGACCAGTCATTCATTAGGTCACTAATATGCTTACTATACTCTAGTGTGTCTTCCCTTATACTGGTGGACTTGAGTGCCCTAATGAATGACTGATCATTGACCAGAGATTGGCATTTAGGCTCTATCAGAAATTTAGATCATTTTAATGAGTATGTCAATGCACATGTCTTATTTTAGATGTATGTTACAGTATTATTAAATACGTATTAATTTTTCCAGCACCAGTCTTTTAGCACTGTTTATCGGTTTATTCTCTGTTGCCACATGCCATGAGACCCCTTTCAGACTGGCAACCCAGCATAATGCCGGTCGGGTTGCCATAGGGGGCGGGGCAGAGGCAGTGCGATGTCATCTATTCACCGCCTCCTCCATAGTGTGAAAGGGTACCAGATCACTTCGACCCTACTGTATATACAGAAAATGCTATTAACTCTTTTTCATTAAATCTGAACACCAACTGAACAAAACAGAAAAGAGATGAAGGTAGGCATAAATTGGCATATGGCATACATGATAAATATATGTCAATTCTTTAGAAGCCAATCTGACATTGAATTTTGCTCCGGACTTCTTGCGTCTCCCTGCCAACAGTTATGATTATGTGACACATTTCTATATGTAACCGGGATCTCTGCATTTCTTCTTGCTTTTACTGGTCCTTTATAGTGTGCAGGGAGGAATTTTGTGATTCTTAGCAGATTTATTTGCTTGTGAATTTGGCTAGTCAGATCTAAAGCCAGGGATGGACTGGACTATAGTTGTACAGAGGAAACCCTCACTGTCTGAGGGCACACCCTCTCCTCTATGGATCAGGTTTTAGACTGTACACTTGAATTAAACATTATACATGTTATACTGCACAGAATTATGGTGTATTTACTACAGTGCATTGCTGTTATTAAGCTGCTACATTACCATGCATGCACTAACATTATTTACTATAATTTTTTATAAAGTGGCCCAAATCATACAATCTCTAATAGCTAGCTAAGCCACTTTGGCGGATGGTCCCACGCCTAAGCATGAGTCCCCATCATTTAAATCCCACCGGTGGGCCCTTCATGCCCCAGTCCGACACTGTCTACAGTACTTTCCTGTACAGGCTATCATTTGGGTAATGACTGGGACTGACTTGTGTATAGTATTAATTTTGTAGCCATGTATTGACATAATTAATTACGTATAATAAATATAAATAAAGTAAAAGTTTTAGTAAAATTCATAGTACTAGAGCCACAATTATGATAAATTAATAAGAGATTACAAATATTTAATAAATATATGAAAGTGTAAAATGTATAT
Source organism: Pseudophryne corroboree (assembly GCF_028390025.1). NCBI lineage: Eukaryota > Metazoa > Chordata > Amphibia > Anura > Myobatrachidae > Pseudophryne > Pseudophryne corroboree. Next base: position 277,986,321 of record NC_086450.1, read on the forward strand.
AATTTAATGATATATATATATATATATATATATATACATATTATATATAAAAGGTGCAAGTAGCGCTACAGCCTTATATTCAGAGGAATTCCAGTGCCTTAAAATACCTAGCCGCTAGCTAGTCAAGTATATAAATATATAAAATACATAAAATATATATATATACATGTGTATGAAAAACACTCCAAGATATTCAGTGGCAGCCGCCAGATTTCAAACAGTCCAATTTCCAAACAAGACCAATTCTAGCTATTGTTCAAGGGTGAATCAGCTGTGCCTTCAGTGTTTTCAAAAGTGACTTAACACAGTGTCCTCAAATAAATACCAAATATGCGTACCAAATGCATGCGTTTTATGTGCTGGGACTTCCTCAGGGGTCACTGAGGATGTCCCAGCACATAAAAATGGGACGAAATGCATTGGGCACGTTTGATGACTTTCCGTTCTTCAAAGCGATTGACAGATAAGCATTTTGTATTGTCTCTAAATTGTACGAGTCCATCTATATGTTTTTCTTGTTTTTTGTTATAATAAATGTGTAAAAAAAGTATTACACAATCAGAGTTTTTTTCTCCCCTGGGAGCATTCTATTTTTAAGGTACTTTTTGGTGGGACAGATGATACTGAGGTTACCATCTATTTATGTACCTTAAAAAAAAAGTGAGTGCTGCCCCGTTATATTAATTTAACCTTCACTGCACCTTTAATATTGGTAAATGAGCACATTTCTGGTAGGGTGCTTTCCCTCTTTTTAAACCATTTCTGGCACAGAATAGCACTGTAGCACTTTATTGCACTTTTTTGCACATTTATTGTACCTTCTTGCACCTTCAGCACAGAGACACTTTATCTTGAGCTGTGCACTTTATTGATACACTCTCTTCCATCCCATATCTACGTGAAATATCACGTTAAATATCCGGGAGGACATAAGAGGAGGAGTGGAATGAGGAGAAAGACTGAGATGTAAAGAAATTTTTATAAGCACACACTCGCGTGCATCTGGTATGCATATTTGGTATTTATTTGAGGACACTGTGTTGAGTCACTTTTGGAAACACTGAAGGCGTGGCTGATTTACCCTTGAACAATAACTATATATATATATATATATATATTTATATATATAGGTTAAAAAACGGGCGCTAAATTATGTGTGTGGAAAGTGAGTGTGGCACCTGTAAAAAAAGAGTAATGATTAATACTTAGAAACTTCTGTTTACAGCTCTTTTGAGAAATGGTTAGGTTGGTGGTATCCAGATATAGATGTAAAAGTCCGGAATCTAACTGTCCCTAACTTACCCACGGGGATTCCTCAGCCGTTAGTATTGCTATGAGGGCTGTCCGTGGCCGGCTTTGTGGGTCGCGGCTCTCACCGCTGCGTCCAGCGGGAGAGAGATGTTGTAGAAAAGCCAGAAATTGCGACGTCAGTTCGGGTCCGCAAAGCTGCGTAGATGTTCTTCTCTGTAATACCACTTGTCCACCAACGCGTTTTGTGCTGTTCAGAGCACTTTTTCAAGGTGGTTATTTGGTTTAAAAGTAATTTATTTATACTAAAACTTTATTGTTCACATTTGGAAAAAAACGGAACTCCCGGGACTTCCTGTCTGGAAGTGACATCAAAAATTGCGGGAAGCACATGGTAAAACAAAAGATAGAAGTGCTCCATTTTTAATTAATTAAAATTTGAAGATTTGAAAGTTAAATATGTTTAAAACAGGTGCCACTTAGTGTAAGGGATGTGTGTTTATAAAAAAACGTTGAGGTCGATATCTATATTGTGGCCAGATGGTTGTAATGTTTTTAATTCGAATATCCATTTACTTTCTTGTTTTCTTAGATCAATGGTTATGTCTCCTCCTCTCCAATTTGTTCTTATCTTTTGAATTGGTAAAAACGTGAGTCCAGTCGGATCTTTATGATGTTTCTCTAGGAAATGGTTTGATAAACTGTGTGTTTTGAGTCCCTTTTTTACGTTGTAGATATGTTCAGCAAATCTTATCTTTGCTTTCCTTTTAGTTAGGCCGACATATTGGTACCCACAGGAGCAGGTGGCTAAATATATAACCCCTTCTGTGTCACACGTGAGGGAGTCATAGATAGTATATTCTTTTCCTGTCGCAAATGATTTGAAGGCAGTGGTGGGTCTGGTGGATTTCTCCTTATCATTCTTGCATGCTTTGCAGTTTAAGCACTTAAAATAACCTTACCCATTTTAGAACTGCTTCGTGTTTCGTTCTTCAGATGGCTTGAAACTAGGAATTGTTTAACATTTTTAGCTTTGCGGTAAATGACTTTTGGTTTTTCTGGCAACATGGGTTGTAATATTTCATCTAGATGCAGGATATGCCAGTGTTTGTTCAGCATTTCTTCAATCACCTTTGAGTTGCTGTTAAATTGAGTGATGAAAGGGAGACGTAGAGGAACATTCTTGTTTTTATCTTTATATCTTAATAGGTCTTTTCTGTCCATCTGTTCAATTTTTGCAATGCCCGCTTCCAATTTTTCTTTCTTTTACCCTTTCTCTATAAAATTATTCATCATGTCTTCACTTTGTGCCTTAAAAATAGCCAGATCTGTGCAATTTCTTTTTATTCTTTGGAACTGATTGCGTGGTATGTTTGTGATCCAGTTCTGATGGTGGTTACTGGTTGTTGCTAACATGTTATTTCCATTGACGGGTTTGATATGTGTCTTTGATTGTAGAGTGTTATTCTGAATATAGATTTCAAAATCTAGGAAGAAGATCTGCTCTTTACTTGTTATTGTTGTAAATTCCAGGTTCAAGGTATTATTGTTTATGTAGAATTTGAATTCTTCAAGAATTTCCTCTGTACCACTCCATATAAAGAAGATGTCGTCGATATAACGGTACCAACACTTGATGTGTGGTAGGTATTCATTATTCGACCAGATGTTATCATCTTCCCATTTAGCGAGGAAGAGGTTGGCATAACTGGGTTCCAATGATGTGCCCATGGCAGTTCCACACTTTTGCAAGTAAAATTTATAGTTGTCGCAGAAGTAGTTGTGTGTTAGCACAAATTCAATATTTGCCATTATAAAATTGACCTGTTGGTTGGGGAGGTTTGTCATTGTAGAAAGAAAATGTCTATTGTGAGCACATCCTAGATCATGTGCTATACATGTATAGAGAGACTTGACATCAGTGGTGCAAAGAAACATGCTCTGTTACCATTTAATAACTTCTAATTTTTGGAGTATACTTGTAGTATCTCGAAGATGGCTCTTCTGTTGAGTAACTAATGTTTGGAGAAAACAATCTGTGTATTTTGACAGATTGGATGTGACTGATTTAATGCGTGATACTATTTGTCATCCAGGTGGATTTATGAGGCTCTTGTGAGTTTTCGGTTAGAAATAGAAGGTAGGTATCTTTGGGGTTTTTTCCAAGATGAAGTCAAAATCTTTTTTGTTCAGGATTCCAATAGTGAGACCTTCTTCAAGATGTTGTTCAAGCTCCTGTAGATATTGTTGGGTAGGATTACGTTCTAGGACTTCATATGTTGTGGCATCAGAGAGCAATCTTTCTACTTCTTTTTCGTATGCTTCTCGTTCCATAATAACCACGCCTCCTCCTTTGTCCGCTGGTTTTATGTCAATTTGGTTGTCTACTTTTAGCTCTTTTAGAGCGTCTCTTTCTGTTTTTGATAAGTTCTGCTTTATTGTTTGACGTTCGGGAATTTTTTCAATATCCTTTTCTACCAGTTTCCTAAATGTTTCAATGTGGGAGCCTTTGCAATGGATCGGGTTGAATGTTGATGTGGGTTTCAAGGTAGAGTGTAAAAATTGGTCATCTATGATGTTCATGCAGGCAGTAGTTTCTTCTTATGAAAAGAACTTCTTTATGCATAATTTTCGAATATATTTTTGAAGGTCAATGTAGAGGTCAAATTTGTTGATCTTCGACTGGGGAGCGAACTTCAAGCCTTTTTGCAGAATGTCTAGTTGTGCTTTTGTAAGATTCTTCTTGCTCAAATTAAACACTGATGGCTTCTTCACTTGTAAGTTTTTCTTCTTGCTCCTTGCTCCTCCTCTCTTTCCCCTCCTTCTATATTCCTTCTGTCTTTCATTTTCTTGTTTCTGGGTGTTGTTGCGTCTGGTGGTTTCCTGATTCCCCGATTGATGTCTAAAAAAAAGTCTTCCTCATACTCAGATTCATCATCCGTGTCTTCACAATAGTTTCTCTTTGTAGATTTTTTTCTTGGCTGCAAAATTTTCTGTAAATTTTTATTCTGTATGGTCTGTAAAAGTTGTTTGTATTGGTCATCTTCTTCTTGTATTGCTTGTCTCTGTCCTGCTTTGTATGAATCCTTTATCAGTCTGTATGTGTTGTTATATGTCAAATTTCTTTTATTGTAGGCTGGGTAGTTTCTAGTATTAGATCTTGCTGGAGTGTTTTTAATGAGTGGTTCCTTCCATCTTCCAGTGTTTTGGTGATACATCTGTGTAATTTGAGCAGTAGGTCTATAGTTAGTTGTTTCTGGATTATTCCATAGTTTTCTTTCTTTATATTCAGTATTGTATTCTTGATAGGTCCTAGTATTCTTCCATCTTTGTGTGTTTTGGTTTACAGTTCTGGTGTTGTGTATGGTTCTTTTTGTGTTGGCATTTTGTTTGAACAATTCTTGTTCGTCTTTATCTCTCTTAAACTTTCTCTGTTTTTGTTGCATAATGTTATCCTCCAATTTTTCTATCTTCTCATTGGTCATTTTCATTAAGTTATTGAAATCGTCCATTTTTGACAGTGGTTCGAAGCGTTTTACATAGATGTGAATATTTTCACCGATATGTTTTATTGATGTTTGCCTGTCCTCAATAATGAGATTAATTAGATCAAGGGAGCATCTATCCAGGATTTTTTTCCATTTTTCATAAAAGTTGGATTGATTGGGTAAAAAAGTAGCTGTTTTATTAATTCTTAATCACCTGGGGATCATCCCATGTTCGACATATTTACTCAGAGTGGTGATCTCCCACCACTGTTTGGTTTCTTGAGTGTATCATTTTTCTAACTTCTGCCGGAGTTTCTAATATGGGTGTAGTTGTGGAGAATAAATCATTGATGTTACTCCTTGTATTTGTATGTGACACATGAATGGATGTATAATTAGTCATGGTAGCGGGCAGCAGCAGAAAACAATAAACAGTTGCCTAAAATAAATAAAAAATGTCTGCGCTTATGTAAAAGCAGCTCAGATAAAAATGATGATTATAGGTTAAAAAACGAGCGCTAAATTATGTGTGTGGAAAGTGAGTGTGGCACCTGTAAAAAAAGAGTAATGATTAATACTTAGAAACTTCTGTTTACAGCTCTTTTGAGAAATGGTTAGGTTGGTGGTATCCAGATATAGATGTAAAAGTCCGGAATCTAACTGTCCCTAACTTACCCACGGGGATTCCTCAGCCGTTAGTATCGCTATGAGGGCTGTCCGTGGCCAGCTTTGTGGGTCGCGGCTCTCACCGCTGCGTCCAGCGGGAGAGAGATGTTGTAGAAAAGCCAGAAATTGTGACGTCAGTTCGGGTCCGCAAAGCGGCGTAGATGTTCTTCTCTGTAATACCACTTGTCCACCAACACGTTTCGTGCTGTTCAGAGCACTTTTTCAAGGTGGTTATTTGGTTTAAAAGTCATTTATTTATACTAAAACTTTATTGTTCACATTGGGGAAAAAACGGAACTCCCGGGACTTCCTGTCCGGAAGTGACATCAAAAATTGCGGGAAGCACATGGTAAAACAAAAGATAGAAGTGCTCCATTTTTAATTAATTAAAATTTGAAGATTTGAAAGTTAAATATGTTTAAAACAGGTGCCACTTAGTGTAAGGGATGTGTGTTTATAAAAATACGTTGAGGTCGATATCTATATTGTGGCCAGATGGTTGTAAGGTTTTTAATTTGAATATCCATTTACTTTCTTGTTTTCTTAGATCAATGGTTTTGTCTCCTCCTCTCCAATTTGTTCTTATCTTTTGAATTGGTAAAAACGTGAGTACAGTTGGATCTTTATGATGTTTCTCTAGGAAATGTTTTGATAAACTGTGTGTTTCGAGTCCCTTTTTTACGTTGTAGATATGTTCAGCAAATCTTATCTTTGCTTTCCTTTTAGTTAGGCCGACATATTGGTACCCACAGGAGCAGGTGGCTAAATATATAACCCCTTCTGTGTCACACGTGACGGAGTCATAGATAGTATATTCTTTTCCTGTTGCAAATGATTTGAAGGCTGTGGTGGGTCTGGTGGATTTCTCCTTATCATTCTTGCATGCTTTGCAGTTTAAGCAGTTAAAATAACCTTTACCCATTTTAGAACTGCTTCGTGTTTCATTCTTCAGATGGCTTGAAACTAGGAATTGTTTAACATTTTTAGCTTTGCGGTAAATGACTTTTGGTTTTTCTGGCAACATGGGTTGTAATATTTCATCTAGATGCAGGATATGCCAGTGTTTGTTCAGCATTTCTTCAATCATCTTTGAGTTGCTGTTAAATTGAGTGATGAAAGGGAGACGTAGAGGAACATTCTTGTTTTTATCTTTATATCTTAATAGGTCTTTTCTGTCCATCTGTTCAATTTTTGCAATGCCCGCTTCCAATTTTTCTTTCTTTTACCCTTTCTCCAGAAAATTATTCATCATGTCTTCACTTTGTGCCTTAAAAATAGCCAGATCTGTGCAATTTCTTTTTATTCTTTGGAACTGACCGCGTGGTATGTTTGTGATCCAGTTCTGATGGTGGTTACTGGTTGTTGCTAACATGTTCTTTCCATTGACGGGTTTGATATGTGTCTTTGATTGTAGAGTGTTATTCTGAATATAGATTTCAAAATCTAGGAAGATGATCTGCTCTTTACTTGTTATTGTTGTAAACTCCAGGTTCAAGGTATTATTGTTTATGTAGAATTTGAATTCTTCAAGAATTTCCTCTGTACCACTCCATATAAAGAAGATGTCGTCGATATAACGGTACCAACACTTGATGTGTGGTAGGTATTCATTATTCGACCAGATGTTATCATCTTCCCATTTAGCGAGGAAGAGGTTGGCATAACTGGGTTCCAATGATGTGCCCATGGCAGTTCCACACTTTTGCAAGTAAAATTTATAGTTGTCGCAGAAGTAGTTGTGTGTTAGCCCAAATTCAATATTTGCCATTATGAAATTGACCTGCTGGTGGGGAGGTTTGTCATTGTAGAAAGAAAATGTCTATTGTGAGCACATCCTAGATCATGTGCTATGCATGTATATAGAGACTTGACATCAGTGGTGCAAAAAAACATACTCTGTTCCCATTGAATAACTTCTAATTTTTGGAGTATACTTGTAGTATCTCGAAGATGGCTCTTCTGTTGAGTAACTAAAGTTTGGAGAAAAAATCTGTGTATTTTGACAGATTGGATGTGACTGATTTAATGCCTGATACTATTGGTCGTCCAGGTGGATTTATGAGGCTCTTGTGAGTTTTCGGTAAGAAATAGAAGGTAGGTATCTTTGGGTGTTTTTCCAAGATGAAGTCAAATTATTTTTTGTTCAGGATTCCAATAGTGAGACCTTCTTCAAGATGTTGTTCAAGCTCCTGTAGATATTGTTGGGTAGGATCACGTTCTAGGACTTCTTATGTTGTGGCATCAGAGAGCAATCTTTCTACTTATTTTTCGTATGCTTCTCGTTCCATAATATCCACGCCTCCTCCTTTGTCCGCTGGTTTTATGACAATTTGGTTGTCTTCTTTTAGTTCTTTTAGAGCATCTCTTTCTGTTTTTGATAAGTTCTGTTTTATTGTTTGACGTTCGGGAATTTTTTCAATATCCTTTTCTACCAGTTTCCTAAATGTTTCAATGTGGGAGCCTTTGCAATGGATCGGGTTGAATGTTGATGTGGGTTTCAAGGTAGAGTGTAAAAATTGGTCATCTATGATGTTCATGCAGGCAGTAGTTTCTTCTTTTGAAAAGAACTTCTTTATGCATAATTTTCGAATATATTTTTGAAGGTCAATGTAGAGGTCAAATTTGTTGATCTTCGACTGGGGAGCGAACTTCAAGCCTTTTTGCAGAATGTCTAGTTGTGCTTTTGTAAGATTTTTCTTGCTCAAATTAAACACTGATGGCTTCTTCACTTGTAAGTTTTTCTTCTTGCTCCTTTCTCCTCCTCTCTTTCCCCTCCTTCTATATTCCTTCCTTCTTTTATTTTCTTGTTTCTGGGTGTTGTTGTGTCTGGTGGTTTCCTGATTCCCCGATTGATGTCTAAAAAAAGTCTTCCTCATACTCAGATTCATCATCCGTTTCTTCACAGTAGTTTCTCTTTGTAGATTTTTTTCTTGGCTGCAAAGTTTTCTGTACATTTTTATTCTGTATGGTCTGTAAAAGTTGTTTGTATTGGTCATCTTCTTCTTGTATTGCTTGTCTCTGTCCTGCTTTGTATGAATCCTTTATCGGTCTGTATGTGTTGTTATATGTGAAATTTCTTTTATTGTAGGCTGGGTAGTTTCTAGTATTAGATCTTGCTGGAGTGTTTTTAATGAGTGGTTCCTTCCACCTTCCAGTGTTTTGGTGATACGTCTGTGTAAAAGTAGACAACCAAATTGTCATAAAACCAGTGGACAAAGGAGGAGGCGTGGTTATTATGGAATGAGAAGCATACGAAAAAGAAGTAGAAAGATTGCTCTCTGATGCCACAACATATGAAGTCCTAGAACGTGATCCTACCCAACAATATCTACAGGAGCTTGAACAACATCTTGAAGAAGGTCTCACTATTGGAATCCTGAACAAAAAAGAATTTGACTTCATCTTGGAAAAACACCCAAAGATACCTACCTTCTATTTCTTACCGAAAACTCACAAGAGCCTCATAAATCCATCTGGACGACCAATAGTATCAGGCATTAAATCAGACACATCCAATCTGTCAAAATACACAGATTTTTTTCTCCAAACATTAGTTACTCAACAGAAGAGCCATCTTCGAGATACTACAAGTATACTCCAAAAATTAGAAGTTATTCAATGGGAACAGAGCATGTTTCTTTGCACCACTGATGTCAAGTCTCTATATACATGTATAGTACATGATCTAGGATGTGCTCACAATAGACATTTTCTTTCTACAATGACAAACCTCCCCAACCAACAGGTCAATTTCATAATGGCAAATATTGAATTTGTGCTAAAACACAACTACTTCTGGGTCAACGATAAATTTTGCTTGCAAAATTGTGGAACTGCCATGGGCACATCATTGGCACCCAGTTATGCCAACCTCTCCCTTGCTAAATGGGAAGATGATAACATCTGGTCGAATAATGCATACCTACCACACATCAAGTGTTGGTACCGTTATATCGACGACATCTTCTTTATATGGAGTGGTACAGAGGAAATTCTTGAAGAATTCAAATTTTACATAAACAATAATACCTTGAACCTGGAGTTTACAACAATAACAAGTAAAGAGCAGAAAGTGGGTCCTTGCGCTATCGTGTGCCTCCAGAGTAATGACCTGCAGGACAGCAAAACGAGTCTCCTTGTGTTGACCGCGAGTCGCAGACAACAGGGGATGGTGATTGGATGTAGCGGTGGAGGGGGACCAATTAGAGACTACTGATCAGCATGAGCCCATCTGTTTAGGGATATAAAAGAGGCTCCTTTGTGGTGATCAAGTAGCCTGGAGAACCCTCGGTGAGAGCACAGTTCCTGGGTACCATCCACCCTGTTGAGAGCTGTGACATATAGCGGAGGAGGGCTCTAGGGCTGTAGCCAGTGCCGAGCAAAAGCTAGTGCAGAAGCGCGTAGACTGACAGCGCTGTGGAAGACCCTACTGCCACTGTCTATCCTCAGCTGTAAACATTGGGCGAGCAGGGAGAGGACTGATACTGCTGGCTTCTACATGCACTGTCCATGCTTAACCAGCTGTCTCTCATAGCAGCTGTAAACATTGAGAGAGCAGCAGAGAGGCTAATGACGCTGCCATTATTGCACAGGTGTAAAAGCTTGGCACATCAATAAAGGTGTCACCACCTCCTGTCACTATATGTTGTAAATATAAAGCAGGAGACTCAGGAGCACCTTAGGTGTTAATGCCAGTGCAGTAAAGCTGAACAAGTGTGACGGAAGGTGTAGCTGCAGAGACTGAGTATAGAGCTTCCAAGATACTGCATGGAAACCTAGCAGAACCAGAAGAGAGCGTGGCTGGAGTCAGGCAAAGGGAAGGAAGTTGAGGGAGAAGCTGAGTCAGCAGTACCAGTTCAGCACAATGAAAGGCAGTTTCAGTGAGAGAGAGGCTAATTGTGGATTGAGAACTAAAAACTGCACTCTCCACCATCACCTTTAGACATTTATGCCACAGTATTCTATTAACTGACCCGATATTGCTAAAAGTTCATGCAAGAGATGTCACAAGTCACATTTAAAGCAATATCCATTGCAGGAACAGGATTATTTGGCATTAGTTATACTTTCAGTACAATATTCTAAAGTGCACTACTTGGAACAACATCAGAAATGCTACCATACAGGCTTAAAAGGTATTTGGCAACATTATGGTTACATTAACAGAAATATATCAGTCTATCCAAACAAAGTAACTTTTGAACTTAGGGGGTAATTCAGAGCTGATCGTAGCAGCAAATTTGTTAGCAGTTGGGCAAAACCATGGTGGTCATTCCGAGTTGTTCGCTCGCTGCCGATTTTCGCAGTGCAGCGATCAAGTGAGAAAACAGCAAAAATGCGCATGTGCATGGTACACTGCACGCATGCACTAAGTATTTTCACACAAAACTGTAGATTTACACAAGGTCGAGCGACGTTTTTTCATCGCTCGAGTGATCGTAGCGTGATTGACAGCAAGTGAGTGTTTCTGGGTGGAAACTGGCCGTTTTCAGGGAGTGTGCTAAAAAACGCAGGCGTGCCAGGTAAAAACGCAGGAGTGGCTGGAGAAACGGGGGAGTCGCTGGCCGAACGCAGGGCATGTTTGTGACGTCAAACCAGGAACTAAACGGACTGAGGTGATCGCAGTCTAGGAGTAGGTCTGGAGCTACTCAGAAACTGCAGGGATTTATTTAGTAGCAGTTCTGCTAATCTTTCGTTCGCTATTCTGCTAAGCTAAGATACACTCCCAGAGGGCCGCGGCCTAGCATTTGCAATGCTGCTAAAAGCAGCTAGCAAGCGAACAACTCGGAATGACCACCCATGTGCACTGCAGTGTGGGTAGATATAACATGTGCAGAGAGAGTTAGATTTGGGTGGGGTGTGTTCAAACTGAAATCTAAATTGCAGTGTAAAAATAAAGCGCCAGTATTTATTCTGCACAGAAACAAAATAAAGCACCCAAATGTGCAGGTGTAAATTACCCCCTTAGAGAGCACTTCCAGACAATCTAAATACAATTGTTGCAGCAGATGAAAAAAGACACAATATTGAAACAAACGGTCTGTCAAAGTAAAGTACTATAGCCAGTGGAAACCTCCCAGTCTATGTAAATTAAAAACTGACTGTAAAAGGCACATGGACATTTGTGTCATAATATATTTATTTGGTGAATTCAGTATTATTTGTATAATCCAGTAAAAGTTAAAGTGAGCATTGATTTAGTGCCTAAAATTGTCTATCTAAATGTGCACTTAAGCATAGGTCTGCAAACTCGGTCCTCATTACACCACACAGTGCATGTTTTGCAGGCCTCCTCACAGAATCACAAGTGAAATAATTAACTCCACCTGCGGAGCTTTTAAAATGTGTCTGTGAGTAATTAATACACCTGTGCACCTGCTGGGTTACCTGCAAAACATGCACTGTGTGGGGTAATGAGGACCGAGTTTGCAGACCTATGCACTAAAGGGTTGGGGAGAAGGTCTATAGTATATACACAGCAGTTGAATCTATGTACAAATGTATGCATGTAATTAAGTCAGTATTTCAACTAATATATGCATAAGAGGAGGTGTGTCATGCATGACTTCTAAGTGACCCTGGCGTTCACCTTGGATTACATTTTTTCAGTCAAAGGTGAACTCAGGTAGCTACCTCAAAGGTAAAGGTATTTTTTGTATTGCATGCAGGTAAACTGTATAGGCCTTAAGGGTAGAATTAGAAGGGAAGGTGTAATCTATAAATTGTATTTTCTTGTTATATTACAATCTTTGCGATATTATATTACTTTATTCTAATTAAATATTATCACATTAATTTAAAACACTAGTACACAGAGTGTAAGAGTGTTAAAATGTTATTTAGCACAGGGATTAGATCAAATATAGCTTGCTGTCCCAAGCCAGCCCTGTAAAGTAAAGTAATTAAAAACTTAAGTTAATCTTGGGTGGAGGCACAGTGTACCAATAGTCCAGTAGTGCATAGTATAATAATATTATAGGTAACCTAGGGTTACACCTGGAGGCACTGCTGAGATCCCAGTAATATGTGTACTCCTGTTTTATAAGCAAACACCACTAAGTTAGTTAACATGGAAAGTGTATCTGGGAAAGATATTTTCCTTTGGAGTCAGCAAAAGGGAAAAACCTTTACAAATGTATAGTAGTAGGAGGAAACTTTTCAGAATACTCAGATGCAAATCTCATTTCCCAAATAAGTACTTTTTATGGTGTAGTACAACCCCAAGTAATAGATGTGGAGAGGAGAATTGGGGACAGTATGCACCATTTTAATACAGCCCAATAAGAATTAGATCCTTGTTTAATCCCCTCAATTATGATGGCTGATAGGGATACTGGGAGGTGTTGGAATATCCTTATGCCTACAGTAAGGGAGGGTATATAATAGCAGAAGCATATGCTGGTGATGTTAATACTACCCAAAGAGAAAGTAATGAGAGTAATTCTGGAGGAGCAAGAAACAATGATGCCCCAGTAAATACAAAAGAAGAAAAATTGGGAAATCAGTTTGAGACCATAGTAGACAGAGTAGTCACTCAATTAAATGGTGGCATTATGAGGGAAGTTACCGGAGATTAAGGGTATTTCAGGGATGCAACCTGTACCACAAGGGGAGGAAACATATGAAGTATGGAAGGAATCAGCAGTCCAGGTTCCTGACCACATTCCTGACCGCAGTGTCCTGACCACATTAAAGGCCAAAGAGTGGTAGAGAGTTTGCGTGGGTTTGCAATGGGAGTAATATAAGCAGCAAGGAGAAGTAATCCCAGTGCTACCCTTGAAACATGCTTTGAGGTATTAGATTATGGCTTTGGAACATTAGAGGATGTAGGAGACTTAATATCCAGGTTACACCATACATTTCAGAAAACTGGAGATAAATTAGTACAACCCCAACCCCAAGTAATAAATGTGGAGAGGAGAATTGGGGACAGTATGCACCATTTTAATAGAGCCCAATAAGAATTAGATCCTTGTTTAATCCCCTCAATTATGATGGCTGATAGGGATACTGGGAGGTGTTGGAATATCCTTATGCCTACAGTGAGGGAGGGAGGGGATATAATAGCAGAAGCATATGCTGGTGATGTTAATACTACCCAAAGAGAAAGTAATGAGAGTAATTCTGGAGGAGCAAGAAACAATGATGCCCCAGTAAATACAAAAGAAGAAAAATTGGGAAATCAGTTTGAGACCATAGTAGACAGAGTAGTCACTCAATTAAATGGTGGCATTATGAGGGAAGTTACCGGAGATTGGGGGTGTTTCAGGGATGCAACCTGTACCACAAGGGGAGGAAACATATGAGGTATGGAAGGAATCAGCAGTCCAGGTTCCTGACCACATTCCTGACCGCAGTGTCCTGACCACATTAAACGCCAAAGAGTGGTAGAGAGTTTGCGTGGGTCTACAATGGGAGTAATATAAGCAGCAAGGAGAAGTAATCCCAGTGCCACCCTTGAAACATGCTTTGAGGTATTAGATTATGGCTTTGGAACATTAGAGGATGTAGGAGACTTAATAACCAGGTAACACCATACATTTCAGGAAACTGGAGATAAATTAACTACTTGCCTATTTTGTTTGGACAAACTGTTGTATAAAATAATAGAAAAGGGAGGAATGAAAAAAACTTAAGTGGACGAGAACAGGATGAATCAGTTACTGAGAGGTGCTTTAAGTAAAGATCCCATAGCACAGAAGTTGAGATGTTCAGAGATTACTAAATCTCCTCCAACTTTTAATGAATTGATGAAGGAAATCAAAATGGAAGAAACAATGATTGACATGAGGGAGCGTACAGTTAAGAAGGTAAAAGTGGTAGTTCCAGCTGTAGAGAGGTGTACTTTAGAGGAAAAAAATCTGTAAAATGATTGAAGAACAAAATAAAAAGATAGACCAATTTCTATCTTCATAGAATAGGACAAATACACCTCAAAGTATTGCTAATGTTGCTTATCCTCCAGTATGAGGTATGGGAAGAGGAAAAAGGTTCAGACCAGGAGGCTGTTTTAAATGTTGAGAGTTAGGACACAGAGCTGCTGAATGCAGCCAACATCTCAGAAGCTATACAAACACCGATGGGACCATGGAGAGGGGAAATGGGTGAGGGTGGTCTGTGACTCCCACACTGGCCCTCTAGATATCAGCATGAGTGCAATGGGGAATTCATGGTGGGGTGGAGTTTTACCAGAGGGTATTTTAGGACCCATCCCAATGACAGAGGCTAAAATGAATGGACATCTTTGTAAGGTATTACTTGATAGCGATTCGCAAGTATCTATCATATTTGAGCCATGGTACCAAGATAAGCTATCAGAAATACCAATACGACCATTAACTGGACTAGTGATATGAGGACTAAGTACAGAAAGGTACCCATATTTAGGATATATAGAGATAGAAATTGAATTTATAGATGAGTCCAGTGGGGATGCAGTACAAATACCATTTATTGCTCTCATATGCCCTAAAGTACCTCAGGGAGGAGAGGATGTATTCATAATTGTGCAGATTTTGAAGATGTGCAGTCTCACTTAAAAGGATTATTAGAAAACCAAGTTATTATTGAACCTAAGTGTCTCTATGCATCACCCATAGTAATTGCACGAAAGAAAAGTGGGAAACTTAGAATGTGCGTAGATTATAGGACTCTTAATCAATGAACAGTGCCGGACCAATATGTGGTCCCTAAAATAGACAAAGCTTTAGACTGCTTTCAGGGGAGCTGTTGGTATTCAGTGCTGGACCTCCGTAATGGAATCTATCAGATTCCTATGTGTCCAAGGGATAGAGAGAAAAACGCTTTTATCTGTCCCGTGGGATTTTTTTAATTTCTAAACATGCTTTTGGGAATCAAAGGTGCACTAGCTACTTTTCAGAGAACGATGGATAAGTTCATTGGGGATATGAATTACAGAGAAGTCTTTGTATATCTAGATGGCATTATAGAGTTTGGTAACAGCTTAGAGGAGCATAATAGGAGATTGCTGAAAGTGCTGGACAGATTGAAAGAAGGGGAATTGAAATTGTCTCTAGATAAATGCAGGATGTGTCAGTCTTCAGTTAAATACCTGGGGCATAACGTAAGCAAAGATGGGGTATCCACAGATCCATTTAAAGTTGAGGTGGTGAACAAATGGCCACGACCCAAAAAATTGAGAGAGTTAAGATCATATTTGGGATTCTGTGGATATTACAGACGATTCGTACCAAATTATTCAAAAATAGCCAAACCGCTTACTGATCTTACAAAGGGTATCCCAGTAAACAGAGTAAAAAGGCAAAGAGGAGAGAAGAGCCCACTCAGTTTAAATTCAAAGTTAATGACTTATTCGGAGACAGGTGGATGCCTGAGTATGAAGAAGCATTTGTGAGTTTAAAAAAATGTCTAACCAATGCCCCCATATTAGCTTATGCCGATCCCAAATTACCATATGTGGTTCATGTGGATGCGTCAATAGAAGGGATAGGAGGGGTATTGTACCAAAAATGCCAAGATGAATTAAAACCTGTATCATTTGCCACTAGAGGATTTTCTAAAAGTGAAAGGAGATATACAACACACAAATTGGAATTTTTAGCCCTCAAGTGGTGCATTGCGGAGAAATTCCATGATTACCTATACAAAGTCACCTTTGAGGTACATACAGACAATAATCCCCTAATTTACATCCAAACAACTGCTAGATTAGATGTCACAGGTCATCGGTGGTTTGCAGCATTGGCGATTTATGATTTCAATCTAAAATACCGTCCTGGCATTAACAACTTTGACGCTGATAGTTTATCTGAATTCCTGGTCAAGTGATGGAAAAGACTCAGGAAGAAGAGCGGGTGGAGGTGTCAGCTGGAGAAATAAAAGGCATATGTCGGGAAACCTGTGTGATACAAGATACAATACCTAGACATGATGGATATATAAACATGTTAGGGGTTAGATAAAATGTGTTACCTTTGTCTTTCTGTTGGATAAGTCAAATGGAGATGGAGCAATTACCTTAAGTTAGACAACAACAAATGAGGAATTAACAATACCAAGATCCCCAGATAGGGTATTTGATGTCTCAGTTAACTGAAAAAAGATATGCTGGACATTTGAATGTAAGTGGGAGAGATAGATAGCTGCTATATAGGCAACAAAAAAATTTGATAATGAGAAATGGGTTGCTATATAGGCAGTAGCAGAAGTTCGGAGAGAAAGAGGGGTATCAGCTGGTGTTAGCTAAGAAATTCAGAGAAATGGTACAGCAAGCTTTACATGACAAACACGGCAACTTAGGGAGTGAGAAAACTGACAGATTAGTGACAGATAGGTTTTATTGGCCTGGAGTTGAGAGGGATGTTGAAAAAAGTGGCAAAACATGTGAAAATCATATTGCACGGAAAACTCTTCCAACAAAAGGGGCACACTAGTCTCTGTTCACAGTAATGGGCCCATGGATTTAGTCTGTATGGACTATTTAACTTTAGAGGTGGAACCAGAAAAGAAATGTCATATATTAGTGGTAACAGACCACTTTACGCGTTACGCGCAAGCATGTGTAATGCCCAATCAGAAAGCTGTAACAGTGGAAAATATATTGTGGGAGAAATCTGTTATCCTCTATGGGTTACCCAACAGATTACACTCAGATCAGGGAAGGGAGTTTGAGAGCAGGGCCGGTGCTAGTGTGTTTGGCGCCTCCCTGCAAACTATAAATTTGCGCCCTCTCCCCCATACTTAAAGGGATAGCAAAAAGGCGAAGGCGCACACCATAAAAAGGTGTGTGGTCTCACAAGGAAGGGGTACGCCCACACAATAGTACCCGCAATTCAATTTACGCCACACAGTAACACAATCTTATTCAATTAAACTGCACGGAGTGACCAATTCCTATTACACCACATAGTGGTAATTTTTACACATTACGGCAGACAGCGTCCCCCTTTTACACATAACGGCAGACAGTGCCCTCCTTTTTACACATTACAGCAGACAGCGTCCTCCTTTTTACACATTACGGCAGACAGCGTCCTCCTTTTTACACATTATGGCAGACAGCGTCCCCTTTTTACACATTACGGCAGACAGCGTCCCCTTTTTACACATTACGGCAGACAGCGTCCCCCTTTTTACACATTACGGCAGACAGCGTCCCCTTTTTTACACATTACAGCAGACTGCGTCCCCTTTTTACACATTACGGCAGGTTAGATAGATAGACAGAATAGATGATACTTATCATCTCTTCGCTGGCTCAGGCAGTCAGGCTCCTCGGTGCTGGCAGTTCCAGAGGCATGGGAGAAGGAGTAGGAGGGAAGGGGACTCGGGAGCTGCAGCAGCACAGTGTAATTGGTGGTGGCGCTGCTGCAGCTGTCCCTCTCCTTCCGCATTGGCTGGCCGCCGCCACTGTGAATGCTGGGATGAGGGAAGCGTATCCCAGCATTCACAGCGGTGGCGGTCAGCCAATGTGGAAGGAAAGGGACAGCTGCAGCGGCGCCGCTACCAATTTCATAGCGCTGCTGCGGCTCCCTCCCCCTCCTTCCTCCTCCTTCTCACCTGCCCGGGATCTGCTCCTCTCCTCCTCCGGCACACACAGGCGGCTTGTAATGAATCAATTTGACTCATTACAAGCCGCTGACTTGGAATGTGGGCAGTTGCGCCCACAGGGCGACTGCGCTGTGTGGCAGACACAACTGGCACACACGTAGTTACGGCTCTACTCTCGCGAGATCTCACATGCAGCCTGGAGCTGGCAGCCGCCTCAGCCAGGGTCAGCGCTATTGAAATCAATAGCTGCAGGTGTCAGAACGGTCAGTGCCTTTGACTGATCTTATCATTACCAACATATTGGCGTGCTATCTTACAAACAGCAGCGCCAATAATAACAGGGTCACCCTGCACACACCACCGCAGTAATACGTGGAGAACCAGTATCATATCGACACCTCATACATTTACCCCGCTTTATCATACTCAGCTCACTTCATCCATCATGGCATTTGAAAAGTTTGCTGTATTTGTGCACTAGACACCACCTATTCAGCATCATCCTTTCATGTGCATATACAGATGTAGCCATGCTCATCGTTGTGCTTTGTGGCAGCAAAGGCGTGGCATGTGTATCCGTGTCTATGGGCATGTGCATGCATCCATTAAAACCTATGGATCAAACGCCAGCTGCAACCAGTTGCAAACAGGTGCATTCGCATTACGCTGCAATGTGTATGCCCGTGCGTACGCATTGCGGCATAGATGAGCGCAGAGCTGGATTAAGGCTTTAGGGGCCCCGGGGTACTTAAGACAGGGGGGCCCTAAGGTATAAAATTTAAATAATTATATATATATATATATATATATATATATACACACACACACACACACACACACACACACGTGAAGGCCGGGGCGCTGCTGGTGAGATACAGGGAGGCTGAGGGCAGGGATGCTGCAGGGAAGTTACAGGGAGGGTGAAGGTAAGGGCACTGAGTGGACGTTACTGGGAGGCTGAGGGCAGGGATGCTGAGGGGCAGTTACAGGGAGGGTGAGAGTAAGGGTGCTGAGGGGGAGTTACAGGGAGGGTGAGGGCAGGGATGCTGAGGGGCAAATACTGGGAGGGTGAGGGTAAGGGTGCTGAGGGGGAGTTATAGGGAGGGTGAGGGCAGGGATGCTGAGGGGCAAATACTGGGAGGGTGAGGGTAAGGGTGCTGAGGGGGAGATACAGGGAGGGTGAGGGCAGGGATGCTGAGGGGCAGTTACAGGGAGGGTGAGAGTAAGGGTGCTGAGGGGGAGTTACAGGGAGGGTGAGGGCAGGGATGCTGAGGGGCAAATACTGGGAGGGTGAGGGTAAGGGTGCTGAGGGGGAGATACAGGGAGGGTGAGGGCAGGGATGCTGAGGGGGAGTTACAGGGAGGGTGAGGTTAAGGGCGCGGAAATTAAGTTATAGGGAGGGTGAGGACAAGGCCACTGAGTGGGGAGTTATAGGTAGGGTGAGGGCAGGGACACTGAGGAGGAGTTACAGGGAGGGTAAGGGCGCTGCGGGGAAGTTATAGGGAGGGTGAGGACAAGGGCGCTGAGGAAGATACAGGGAGGGGGAGGGTAAGGGTGCTGAGGGGGAGATTCAGGGAAATAACATTTGTGTCAAGATAAAATATGTTTGGAAGTTATCTATCTAAATATATATATATATATATATACACACAGTATATACACACACATGATGTTAAATACATATCACCCTCAAAGTCAAACTTTCTTAAGCAAAATAATCAAAATACTGTAATGAAGGAATCCCTGACAATTGCACACACACACACACACACACACACACACACACACACACACACACACACACACACACCCCTGACAATCACAATCACACACACACACACACACACACACCCCAGTGCATAACCGTACACCTTTACCCACTGGCTGGCGTCCTGGGACTGGGAGGAGTGTTTGTGCCTAATGCTCCTCATATACTTCAGGCACAGGAGGAGAGAGGGCACTGCACCGCAGATCGGTACTAGAGATCCGATCTGTGGCGGGTGGCACTGGTAGGGGGCCCTTTTAGACAGGGGGGCCCGGGGTACTTACCCCCGGAGCCCCCCTTAATCCGGCTCTGGATGAGCGTGGCTACATCTGTAGGTGGCGACACAACAGGACAGAATGTGGTCACAAAACAACACATTATTGTGCTGTCTTTTTTTATTCATGTCCATAATTGCCCCTTATATATATACACACACAGTATATATGTGTGTGTTTGTTTTTTATCATCTCCAGTTTTTAACATTTTACATGCAAAGGGAAAATTAGACAATCACAAAATATATATACAACTCTGGTAAAAGATAAAAATTATGATACACTTGCAACATGAGTAATTAGGAACAATTGCTGACAAGGATTTCGAAGAGTTAAACTTACTATTGTGCAGTAGTGATTCTTGTCGGCTGCCCTGAACTCAGTCGAGGTCCCGTGCACTGCAGCAACATGAAGAGGGGGAGGTCTCAGAAACACGAGTCACAACAGTGCAGAGAGAACGGGTTCCTTGCCTCGCAGCAGAAGCAGGAACAGAAAGTAACAGGTGAAGGGTGTGTGACAGCCCGTGCGGCTGATGCTAGGAGGCGGGTGGGAGTGACGGGAGATCAGTGGGTGGGGTGGAGCTTAATTGAACAGAAAGTAACAGGTGAAGGGTGTGTGACATCCGTGCGGCTGATGCTAGGAGGCGGGTGGGAGTGACGGGAGATCAGTGGGTGGGGTGGAGCTTAATTGAACAGAAAGTAACAGGTGAAGGGTGTGTGACAGCCCGTGCGGCTGATGCTAGGAGGCGGGTGGGAGTGATGGGAGATCAGTGGGTGGGGTGGAGCTTAATTGAACAGAAAGTAACAGGTGAAGGGTGTGTGACAGCCCGTGCGGCTGATGCTAGGAGGCGGGTGGGAGTGACGGGAGATCAGTGGGTGGGGTGGAGCTTAATTCCGCCGGCGCCGCTGCTCGTTGCCAGCAATAGCGCACAGCGTGAGCATACATTAGCAGGGTATAGCAGAGCGAGGAGGGCGCCTCTCCTGCCCGGCGCCTACCTGCTTTGCAGACTCTGCTGAGCGGGTAGCGCCGGGCCTGTTTGAGAGTAAACTCATAGAAGAGTTGTGTAGCTGTTGTGGGGTTGTGATGTATTGAACCACTCCATATCACCCACAAGGAAATCCCCAGCAAGAAAGATTCAATCGAACACTACTTAATATGTTAGGGACATTAAATCCCCTTGATAAATGGCATTGGAAGAAATAAATAATAAATCGTTTAGTACATGCGTAGAATTGTACCAGAAATGAAACTACAGATCATTCACCTTACTACTTATACAACGGAATATGCTGCGCTATATAAGAAACTGTTAATAAATAAATAAATAAATACTTAATGTTCGGAAGGGAAGCAAAACTCCCCATAGACGTCAGTCTAGGGCATAGGTTCTCAAACTCAGTCCTCAGGACCCCACACAGTGCATGTTTTGCAGGTAACCCAGCAGGTGCCCAGGTGTATTAATTACTCACTGACACATTTTAAAAGGTCCACAGGTGGAGCTAATTATTTCACTTGCGATTCTGTGAGGAGACCTGCAAAACATGCACTGTGTGGGGTCCTGAGGACCAAGTTTGAGAACCTGTGGTCTAGACTGACTCCTACAAAGAAATCATCCATTTCTCACACTAAGTATGTGGAGAAGTTACATCAAGAACTAGATCATACGTATGACTTGGCAACACAAATTGTTAATAAACTGTAAAAGAAAAATAAAACCCATTATGATAGGAACATAAGAGATGTGGAACTAGTTCCTGGAGACAGAGTGTTATTGAGACAGCTCGGGGTTAATAGGAAATTTAAAATTGGAAAGATGGAAAGAAGATCCTTTCATAGTAGTTGAAAAATTTGTTGATTTACTGGTGTATAAAACCAAACCAGAATCAGGAGAGTATATGACCCTTACATATCATAGACACCAACCGTTGCCATAGGTAGAGAGGTGCGCATGGACAATTGTAAAGAGAACTTTGATAGTGTCATCCCAAAGGAAAGTAGTGAAGTAAGAAGAGTAAAGTCAGAACCCGAGATAGATAGCAAGAGGGAAGAAGAAGATGTGAGTTACGGATGTTATTACAAAGATGCTGACACTACTTTTAGAGATGCTACCATAATGCCAAACATTGAATTACAACCTGCTAGTGAGGGTGACCAAGAGAGATTAAATAATGAGTCGGAGCATTATGCATTGGCTATTTCACATTCAGAAGTAGTAGATGGTAGAGAGGAGGAAGATATATTTCTTGATTGTGAATCACGGCCTAGTGATAGTGTTATAATGCAGGAAGGGCAAAGAAGAGAATCTTCCAGAGATGCTCATTTTCCCTTAATTCTAACATATAATCAGTTGGGTTGTCCCACTGAGACTTAAGGTGGGTACACACTATTAGATATATCTGCAGATCAATTGATCTGCAGATATATCTATGTACGGATCGGGCAGTGTGCTGTGCATACACACAGCCCGATCCGTCGGGGGACTGACGTCATGAACTGGGCGGGCGGGCGCGAGCGCCCGCCCAGTTCACCTGTCAATCACCGCCGGCCGCCGCAGCATGTGTACGGGCGGTCGGACGACCGCCCCGTACACACACAGCGACGCGCCAATATATCGTTAGATATATTGGCTGTCGGCTGTGCTGCGCGGCCGACGCGATACGTCTGTGAACGACGGAGTTCACAGACGTATCGCCCGTACACACTGGCCGACGGTCCCGCGATGTATCGGCCGTTCAAGAGAACGGCCGATACATCGACCAGTGTGTACGGGCCTTTATAGAGATACATGGAATTAAAATGTTATTTAAGTTAATATCTTATTGATGGTGATCTTAGTTTGAGGAGACCCCTTTTAGTTTAAGAGATCACCAAAGGGAGAGTGTAGCCATTTATTGACATAATTAATAACAATATTTATGCATAATAAATAAAAATAAGATAACATTTTTAGTTAAATTCATAATGCTAGATCTACTTTTATGATAAATTAATAAGAGGTTAAAAATATTTAATAAATATACAAGAGTTTAAAATGTATATAATTTAATTATATATATATATATATATATATATATATATATATGCACAAGTGGTTGTCTTGGAGCTTATTGTAAGGAAACAAATGGTTAGTAAAGTTGTGCTGCATGAGACAGGTGCAGCTGTCAATTGAGACTTATTATGACAGTTTGATTGGTCCCTCATGCTGCACTGATCGCGAGCCGCTGTGGTGATGGTCTGCATGGCGACAAAGTGGCTCCTCATGCTATCACGTGCCTCCAGAGTAATGACATGCAGGGTAGTGATGGGAAATCTAGTTCAGTTTGGTGATTAGTTCATATGATCTAGTTCACTGAAAAGATTAGTTCAGAAGATTAGTTCATCTAGTTAATTTAGGGGTTAATTCCAAGTTGATCGCAGCAGGAATTCTGTTAGCAATTGGGCAAAACCATGTGCACTGCAGGGGAGGCAGATATAACATGTGCAGAGAGAGTTAGAATTGGGTGTGGTGTGTTCAATCTGCAATCTAATTTGCAGTGTAAAAATAAAGCAGCCAGTATTTACCCTGCACAGAAATAAAATAACCCACCCAAATCTAACTCTCTCTGCAAATGTTATATCTGCCACACCTGCAGTGCACATGGTTTTGCCCAACTGCTAAAAAATTTCCTGCTGCGATCAACTTGGAATTACCCCCTAAATTCATAATTTCACTCACTGACTCTGAGACTGAAAGGAGTGATTAGATTTAGAACTAGTCTAGACTATTACA
The DNA here is from genome assembly GCF_028390025.1 of Pseudophryne corroboree. NCBI lineage: Eukaryota > Metazoa > Chordata > Amphibia > Anura > Myobatrachidae > Pseudophryne > Pseudophryne corroboree. Next base: position 278,010,063 of record NC_086450.1, read on the forward strand.
CATAGAGTAGGTATTTCTAATACTAGCTCATTGTAGGAGTTAGAATCTTTTTCAAATGATCAGATGTGTGTAATATGTCAGATTTTTTTATTTTTAAGAAAAGCAATAAGTTATATAGCAACCTTATAGTGACATATGTATCTCTGCAATATTAATCCCATTGTTGGTACTCCTTTTTACTTCATAATATGCATGTGAAAGACCCAAATCCAGAGTAATGTCATAAGTCACTTTTAGTTTTTTCTGCTTTTAAAATACAGTAATTAAAAGAAAAAAAAGTCCCTTTGCCCCAATGTAACAGACCTTAGAGAGATAAAGTGGAGATGTTGCAAAGTAACCAATCAGCTTCTGTCATTTATCTTCAACAGTATATAAAGTGACAGAAGCTGATTGGTTGCTAGGGGCAACTGCTCAACTTTATGTCACTTGAAGGTTCATAGTACATATCCCCCTGTGTCTTGTGTGGAGTAATCATACCCTACAGCAGGCATGTCCAAACTGCGGCCCTCCAGCTGTTGTGAAACTACATATCCCAGCATGCCCTGACACCGTTTTGCTGTCAGAGAATGCTAAAGCTGTGTCAGGGCATGCTGAGATCAGATGTGTAGTTTCTCAATAGCTGGAGGGCCGCAGTTTGGACATGCCTGCCCTACAGGATAGCATGCAGCACTCAGCACTGTGTCTTTAGCTGATTGGGAGTGTAGCTTGTCATCTAATATACTGGGGGAATGAATCATGGCTATATGCAGTTCAGTATCAGCTCCATACAATGCATATGCCTGTGCACAGCAGTGCCACACATGGTAGCTGAGAAGTACTGCACTGACTCGTATGGCTGTATGAGTCATTGAGTCAGTGACCTGATCAGTGAACTGTAATGAATCACTGAACTACTGAACTACTTGCAAGGAGAGTGACTCATGAGTCATCAGGACAATGCAGTTCAATCAGCTTCACAGAGTCCACTGACTCCATGAGCACAGCAGTGACCCCTGTGGCAGCTGAGGTAAACTGACTCATGAGTATTCAGTATTCACTCACTCTCTCTCTCACACACACACACACACACACACACACACACACACACACACACACACACTGATTGGTTGCTATGGGCAACATCACTTCTATAGAACTACCTAAGTATATGTACCATCATATTTTTAATTATTTCAAGACTGAAGGTTCATCAGACAGACATATATATCCCCCTATGTCTTGTGTAGAGTAATCAGACCCTACAGCAGGCATGTCCAAACTGCGGCCCTCCAGCAGTTGAGAAACTACACATCCCAGCATGCCCTGACACAGCTTTAGCATTCTCTGACAGCAAAACTGTGTCAGGGCATGCTGGGATATGTAGTTTCACAACAGCTGGAGGGCCGCAGTTTGGACATACCTGCCCTACAGGATAGCATGCAGCAGTCAGAATTTGTCTTTGGCTGATTGGAAGTGACAGTGTACCTTGTGACCACCTAATATGCTAGGTGAATTAATCATGGCTATATGCAGTTCAGCATCAGCTCCATACAATGCATATGCCTGAGCACAGCAGTGCCACACATGGTAGGTTAGAAGTACTGCACTGACTCGTATGGCTGTATGAGTCATTGAGTCAGTGAACTGTAATGAATCACTGAACTACTGAACTACTGAACTACTTGCAAGGAGAATGACTCACGAGTCATCGGGACAATGCAGTTCAATCAGCTCCACAGAGTGAGTCCACTCCATGTCTGAGCACAGCAGTGACCCCTGTGGCAGCAGAGATGTACTGACTCATGAGTATTGCCGAGTGAGAGCTGAATAAAAACAGCGCTGCTGCAGCAGCACCACCTATACAACACCCAGCAGAAGATTTAGCACAGCAGTATGCACAGGAGCCAGTAGAACCAGAAGTAGCAGCAAGTGTTTGGACATCTGGACTAATAGGACAGTGATTGTATCACAGAAAGGTGAGCAGCATGACCACACATGCTCACTCACAGACACACATAGGGGTAAATTTACTAAGGTGGGAGATTTTTAGAACTGGTGATGTTGCCCATGGCAACCAATCAGATTCTACTTACCATTTATCTAGCTGCTTCTAGTAGATAATAGATATAATCTGATTGGTTGCTATGTGCAACATCACCAGTTCTAAAAATCTCCCACCTTAGTAAAATTACCCCATAGACTTTGGCTAGGCAGCGCAGATGCTATTTTTTTTATTAGATCTGTATTGCTGGGCTGTGTTGTACTTTTAACTTTCATTTCACAGCATCAGATTCAGGAAGTGAAAATCCAGTGAATGAGACAGTGACTAGCCTAATGCTGGCTCTATTCTGTCTGTGTCTAACTCCTCCTTCCTGATGAACTAATCTTTGCCAAAGCTGTGAACTGAACGAACCAGTTCACTTTGAAGATTAGTTCATTTTGAACTAATCATTCATGAACTACCCATCACTAATGCAGGGCGGCAAAACGAGTCTCCTCGCGCTGACCACGAGCCGTAGACAGCAGGGGACGGTGATTAGATGTAGCGGTGGAGGGGGACAAATTAGAGACTACTGATCAGCATGAGCTCGTCTGTTTAGGGATATAAAAAAGGCTCCTTTATGCTGATCAGGTAGCCTGGAGATCCCTCGGTGAAAGCACAGTTCCTGGGCGCCTTTCCCGCTGTTGAGAGCTGTGACATATAGCGGAGGAGGGTTCTAGGGCTGTAGCCAGTGCCGAGCAACAGCTAGTGCAGAAGTGCGTAGACTGAGAGCACTGTGGAAGTCCCTCCCACCACCGCCTATCCTCAGCTGTAAACAATGGGCGAGCAGGGAGAGGACTGATACCGCTGGCTTCTACATGCGCTGTCCATGCTTCACCAGCCGCCTCTCATAGCAGCTGTAAACATTGAGAGAGGGGCGGAGAGGCTAATGACACTGCCATTATTGCACAAGTGTAATAGCTTGGCACATCAATAAAGGTGTCTCCACCTCCTGCCGCTATATGCTGTAAACATAAAGCATGAGACTCAGGAGCACCTTAGGTGTTAATGCCAGTGCAGTAAAGCTGAACAAGGGTGACGGAAGGTGTAGCTGCAGAGACTGAGTATAGAGCTTCCAAGACACTGCATGGAAACCTAGCAGAACCAAAAGAGAGTGTCGCTGGCGTCAGGCAAAGGGAAGAAAGTTGAGTGAAAAGCTGAGTCAGCAGTACCAGTTCAGCACAATGAAAGGCAGTTTCATAGAGAGAGAAGCTAATTGTGGATTGGTGAGAACTAAAAACTGCACTCACCACCATTACCTTTAGACATTTATGCCACAGTCAGGCCCGGATTGGCCATTTCCCCCGGCGATTATCCCAGTGGGCCGATTGGAGTATGTGTCCGCCTGGCCTCTGTGGCCCTTCCCCCTCCACCTGCTTATACATTGTGAGCGCCGCGGCTGCGGGCCTCTATCAGGAGAACCAGCCCACCCCTCTATGCTTTACCAAGCCGCTTGTGAGAGCCCCGGCCACTGGCCGCTATCAGGAGAGCCTTCCCACCCCCCCGCCCTCTTCATCACCAGGCTGATCGTGAGCACCGTGGCCATTGGCCACTATCAGGAGAGCCAGCCAGCCCGCCCCCCCCCTCTGTGTCACCAGGCTGCTTGTGAATTGTGAGCATTGCACTGCGCTGTGGCCACTGGCCGCTATCTAGAGAGCTGGCCCACCCCAACCCCACCTGCCTGACTGGAAGAAGAGGTCCGCGCACCAAACGCCACCGACATCATCGGTGCGGACCTTGTGCTGGAAGAGAAGGTGCGGCCGCTGTGGGTGCTCGTCCTGCAGCAGGAGAGGTGAAGTGAGTATGACTACACTACTTCTCTAAATGCATGTTCCTCTCCTGTGTTGCTGCTGTGAAATGTCCTGACTGGGAGCAACATTCTGTTACAGTATTATGTCTGGGGGTATAAGGTATGGGGTGTAATATGTCTGTGGGGGTATGAGGTTTAATTTTATGTCTGAGGATATGAGGTTTGGGGTTTAATATTTTATCTGGGTATTTTAGGTATGAGGTGTAATATTACATCTGGGGGTATGAGGTGTTATTATAGATATGAGGTATGGGGTATAATGTTATGTCTGGGGGTATGAGGTGTAATATGTCAGGGGTGTGAGGTGTTCGATTATGCCTGGGGTTATGAGGTGTAATGTTATGTATGGGGGTATGAGATGTAATATGCCTGTGGGTATAAGGGTGTTATATAATATTTGGAGGTGTAAGGTTTAATATGTCTGGGAGTATGAGGTGTGAGGTGTAATATGCCTGGAAGTGTGAGGCGTGATATATCTGGGAGTCTTATTAAATGTATGCATTGCGTCCAGTAATGTAAACCACAAGGTGGTTGGAGCGGCATTCCTAGAATGTGACCTATTCCGCATGTTGCATTCCTTGCTCATTGTCAGCCTCTGCTCAATGGATCTTCAGAGAAAGGAACTGCAAACTGTTTGGTTAAATTGTCCTGACTCATCCTCAAATTACAATCATATCCAGAGGCGTCATAAGGTGGGTGCGGGGGCTGCAGCCCGCACCCGGGTGTCACCCTTCAATGGGGTGACACCAAACAAGAGCCGCACACCTCGCACCTGCTGCATCCCCTTCATGACACTGTCACTGACACTGTCAATTTGGCAGACAGCACGGACCTGACCGCGGCGCACTTGCACCTGCTGGGGGTGGGTGGGGGGTGGTTGGGTGTGATCGTAACTGTGCCGCGGCGGATGGTATCTTCTTGTAGGCGGGGGTGTATGATTTTGAGTCGGCGGGGGTGCATTCATAACTGCAGTGCTCTATTTGTTGTCTGGCACCAAGCACTACAGTTACGATCGCACCCCCGTCGACTCAAAATCATACACCCCCGCCTGCAACAAGAAGACTCTGCCGTGGCACAGTTATGATCGCATCCATCCCCACTTCAGACTCAAACACCAACCCACCCCACCCCCCGATGGAAGACTCCACCGCAGCCGTGTCCGTGCGTAATCCATGCACGCCAGTGCCGTGACGACATCACACCACCGCTTGCACTGCTGGGACTATGGGAGGGAGAAGTGGGAGGAGGCTAAAGACAGAGCTGCTATGCTCAGTGCTGCCATTACTTCAGGGAGCCTAGGGAGAACCTGCCTTGAATTTGATTGCGCACCTCAATATCAGCCTTCTGCTGTCACTCCCTGGCTGGCTGCAAGCCGTTTCAGCTGCCAGTTGAATGTGGAAAGTTTAATCAGTGGCGTCACATCGGGGTCATCAATGGGGTGACACCAAGAAGAGCCGTACCTCCGCATCCCTATCTCATCCACTGACATGATAGAGACACGACGGCATCCATACCCGCTCTTCCATGGCATCAAGCAGCACAGTCACGCCTACACAACCGCCAACTCCATGAGCCCAGCTCAAACACACCTACCTGAACACCGCCGCCACCGGGCCCATACTGACAGACTCTCAGCCAGGAAGCCGGTTGCTGTACGTCACTCCTCGTGACATCATCACGCATGCCGGCACCGCTTGCGGCTTGCCATTCCCCTCACCATCTCTGACCACGTTCTGCTCACTGCTGCTGCCACTGGCCACATTCTGCACACCGCCGCTGCCGCCCATATCCTCCTCACCACCGCCGCCCACGTCCTCCTCCACTTCCCAGGGCCTACAACTCTGCACCGCCGCCGACTACACCCCCCTCTGCTTAGGTACTCTTACCCTGTTTCCCTATGTCCCTGTCACTCTCCCTGTCCCTGCTGTCACTCTCTCTGTCCCTGCTGTCACTCTCTCTGTCCCTGATGTCAATCTCTCTGTCACTGTCTTTGTTGCCACTATCTGTTACTGTCTCTCTGTCTCTGCTGTCACTGTCTCTGCTGTCACTGTCTCTCTGTCACTCTCCCTGTCCCTATGTCCCTGCTGTCAATGTCCTTGTCCCTGAATTGTGGATCTTACCATGTGGCTTATGTGAATTTTGGATCATACTGCTTGGCATATTCTGAATTTTGTCTCATTCTGTGTGGCGTAATGTGAATTTCTGCTCATACCGTGTGCTATAATGTGAATTTCTGCTCATACCGTGTGCTATAATGTGAATTTTGGCTCATACCGTGTGCTATAATGTGAATTTTGGCTCATACTGTGTGGTATAATGTGAATTTTAGCTCACACCGTGTGCTATAGTGTGAATTTCGTCTCATTCTGTGTGCTATAATGTGAATTTCAGCTCACACTGTGTGCTATAATGTGTATTTTGGCTCACACTGTGTGGTTTAATGTGAAGTTTGGCTCATTCTGTGTTCTATAATGTGAATTATGGCTCATTTTGTGTGCTATAATGGGAATTACGGCTCATACCGTGTGCTATAATGTGAATTTCAGCTCATACTGTGTGCTATAATGTGAATTTCGGCTCATACCATGTGCTATAATGTGAATTTTTGCTCGTACTGTCTGGTATAATGTGAAAGGGGCACCAGTACTAGATATTATAGGAAGCCTACTATTGTGGTGCATAATGTGTATAAGGGGTATATGGTGTGGTAAACTACACTAAAGGACACGCCCACTTTTGAATGGCCGGTGCACGCATAATTGCAACCTTCACTTTTTCATACCCCCAATTCAAAATTTTCACTTCGACCAATGTGTGTTTGTGTGTATGTAGGCTGGCACTGACCCGTGTGTGTGTGTGTGTGTGTGTGTGTGTGTGTGTTTGTGTGTGTGTGTAGGGTGGCAATGATGAGGGATATTCTGTAGTAGAGATGATCTAACTTGTTATTCTGTGCTAGGGAAAGAAGGTTTGTCTGAGGGGACTATTTTATGCTAAGAGAGATGATCTGTCTGAAGAGAGGGGAGTTATTTAGTTCTAAAGGGTGTGGATGATCTATTTTTAGGCCCGGCAACATGGGGGGGGGGGTGAAAGAGACACCTGTACCGAAATTCACATAGGCCCCTGGAGCAAGAAGCACAAAAATCAGGACTGCAGCGGCTAATAATGTTTTAATAATGCAGCGCCTAATAATGGTCTGCAAATTAAGTACATGACCTTATTAACAGCAAATTAAGACTGCGGAGACCCCGAGCACCGGAAGTAGCCACTGTGCACTCCAGAGTGCATTCCAGCACCCAGGAAACATGCAGCAGAGTCGGGCAGAGCAAATGCGGAGGGAGCTGTACCATCACCACTGCACACCGTATCACAAGTGTGGGAGATTGAAGCCAAACATGGCAGAGAAGACACCAGCAAAGGTTAGCTATTAATCATCCCGGTTGGTATAGTCATCTATACATCAGGATTTTCCGGTCTCTCCCAGTCACATTCTCTCTCTCTCTCTGGCAGGCTTTAAAATGCCTTAATACAGTGGTTCCCAAACTTTCTTTCTATCATGGTACCCTAGGGCACAGGTTGTCAAACTCGGTCATCAGGACAACAAACGGTGCATCTTTTCCAGGTCTCCTCGCAGAGTTACAAGTGAAATAATTAGCTCCATCTGTTCATCTTTTGAAATGTGTTAGTGAGTAATGAATATACAGATGGAGCCCTCCTCATCTTTGCCTTTAACAGGATTAATTGAGCCAGGGCAGTCGGATTTAATCCCCTGCTGTAATGACTTAATCCCCTGCTGTATTGTTCTCTCTGTATTGTATTGCAGCTGAGAACAATAGATGAAAAGCTTATGCTAATAAACCTTGGTGCACCTAGGTGCAGCAGAAAAGCCTAGATGAGCGAGGCTTCATCTGTACCTGTTGACATGCCTGATTATCTCCATAACGTGAGCTGTTTGGGGTCCTGAGGATCGAGTTTGAGAACCACTGTAATAGTGTATAGCATGAAGCTTTAGAATTGCTTTAAAATGTATTTAGTGAGTGTGCAGAGGATTAAATGTCACCTCAGTTTTAATTTCTTAACTACTTCTGCTACAACACAATAGCATCTACACTTTTTAATGTGTTAGGTTTAGCTACTTTGACATGCTCTGCCTTTTGTTGGTGTAACTTCGTCTACATTACATTTTGAAGCAGTAATCCCGCCTACTTTAGTATTGGTCCCACCTACAGTTGATTTGGTGCCGCCCACGAGGCCACTTCTGGAAAAAAATTTACAGGGCCACTTTTATCTCCCAATCCGTCCCTGGCCACAGTATTGTATTAACTTACAAGGAACATTGACATTGGTACAGCGTAATATTGCTAAGAGTTCATGCAAGAGAAGTCACAAGTCACATTTAAGGTAATATCCATTGCAGGAACAGGATTAATTGGCATTAATTATACTTTCAGTACAATATTCTAAAGTGCACTACTTGGAACAACATCAGGGTAATTCAAAGTTGATCACACGTAGCGACTTTTTGCTGTCCGTGCGATCAACTAGACACCTCCTATGGGGGAGTGTATTTCTGCATAGCAGCCCTGCTATGCCCAAAAAGTTTTGTGTAAAATAAGACCAGGCTAATAGTTACCTACCTTGTGCGATCGATCCAGCACTGCAGGTCCCAGAATTGACGTCAGACATCTGCCCTCCAAATGCCTGGACACCACTCCTCAAAAACGGTGAGTTACCACCCGGTTCCGTCTTCTTTCTGTCAATCTTCTTGCGGTCACCGCTGCTACCACTTCCTTCAGTTTGCGGCATCGCTGCCAGGCGACGGCTGTCACGGGGCAACAACACACCTGCGCAATGCGGCCACCACGCATGCGCAGTTCCAACCCGATCGCACGTCTGCGACGAAGTGCAGCATGCGATCAGGTCGAAATGACCCCCCATGTGCACTGCAGGTGTGGCAGATATAACATTTGCAGAGAGAGTTAGATTTGGGTGGGTTATATTGTTTCTGTGCAGTATTTTGTTTCTGGCTGCCTTATTTTTACACTGCAATATAGATTTCAGTTTGAACACACCCCACCCAAATTTAACTCTCTCTGCACATGCTATATATGCCCCCCCCCCCCCTGCCCAGCACATGACTTTGCCCAACTGCTAACAAATTTGCTGCTACGATGACGTCTGAATTACCCCCTTAGAGAGCACTGCCAGATGATCTAAACACAATTGTTGCGGCAGAGAAAAAAGACACAATATTGAAACAAGCACTGTCTGTCAAAGTAAGTACTATATCCAGTGGAAACCTCCCAGACAATCTATGTCAATTAAAACTGACTGTAAAAGGCACATGAACATTTGTGTCATAATATATTTATTTGGTGAATTCAGTATTATTTGTATAATCCAGTAGAGCTTAAAATGAGCATTGATTAAGTGCATAAAATTGTCTATCTGAATATGCACTAAAGGGTTAGGAAGAAGGTCTATAGTATTACACAGCAGTTGAATCTATGCACAAATGTATGTATGTATATTACTAAAGTCAGTATTTCAACTAATGTATGCATAAGAGGTTTGTCATGCAGGACATCTAACTAAGTGACCCGGTCGTTCACCTTGGATTCAATTTTTTTCAGTCAAAGGTGAACTCAGGTAGCTACCTCAAAGGTAAAGGTATTTTGCATGCAGGTTAACTGTGTAGGCCTATTTTCTTGTTATATTACAATCTTTGTGATATTATATTACTTTATTCCAATTAAATATTATCACATTCATTTAAAACACTAGTAAACAGAGTGTAAGAGTGTTAATAATTTATTTAGCACAGGGATTAGATCAAGTATAGCTTGCTGTCCCAAGCCAGCCCTGTAAAGTAATTAAAAACTTAAGGTAAGCTTGGGTGGAGGCAGAGTATACCAACAGTCCAGTAGTGCATAGTATAATAATATTATACGTAACCTAGGGTTACATCTGGAAGCACTGCTGAGATCCCAGTAATATGGGTACTCCTGTTTTACAAGCTAAGACCACTAAGTTAGTTAACATGGAAAGTGTATCTGGGAAAGATATTTTCCTTTGGAGTCAGCAAAAAGGGAAAAACCTTTACAAATGTATAGGATCTTGAAAAAGCTGCCCAGCAGCAGCGAAACGCGTTGGAAGTACCTGCTACTTCACCCGTTTTATTGCTATCTCACCCTCCTTCAGTACAGTAAGGTATAAAGCTGAACTAATGTACAGCTCAATCACAATGCCTCAATTAACAATTCTGACCTCTGTGTAGACCTTTGACATCTGTTCTGACTGGTTTTTGTAATGAACATCCATGCAGAGAAGATAGGAGAAGAGAGCCAGACATCCATGAGGCTTAAGGGCCCGATCCACCTGAAATTACAATTACTATACGGATTAGAGCAGCATGTTGACACTGAAAAAAAAAGCTTAGCAAACCTATGTTTTTACATATATAATTACAGGTTGAGTATCCCTTATCCAAAATGCTTGGGACCAGAAGTATTTTGGATATCGGATTTTTCTGTATTTTGGAATAATTGCATACCATAATGAGATATCCTGGCGATGGGACCTAAGTTTTAGCACAGAATACATTTATGTTTCATATACCACCTTATACACACATCCTGAAGGTAATTTTAGCCAATATTTTTAATAACTTTGTGCATTAAACAAAGTGTGTGTACATTCACACAATTCATTAATGTTTCATATACACCTTATACACTGTGCCTGAAGGTCATTTAATACAATATTTTTAATGACTGTGTATTAAACAAAGTTTGTGTACATTGAGCCATCAGAAAACAAAGGTTTCATTATCTCAGTCTCACTCAAAAAATTCCGTATTTCGGAATATTTGGATATGGGATACTCAACCTGTATTAGCAAATTTATAATCGGAAACATGAATTGTTTCGGTATTTTCAAATTCAGCAATATCCAGATATTATTTCTGGTAATATATATCCAACAAGGGTTTTATAGGATTCTGGATGTAAGCAGGGGTTAAAGTGAGCCGGAATGGGGCGGAACTGCGTTCCGTCAGGTCCACTTCCGGCTCACCTAACCTGATGTGTGCCAGCGCCGCAGGGAGATACCGGGCGCCCACTGAGATTGTGTTATCAGCGGAGCCCGGCTCTCCCTGCACAGCACTACTGAGTTCCTGCTTCCAGCTCCCGGCTCAGTGCGCGCTATGAGAGAGACGTCGTGACGTCTCTCTTATAGTGCTGGGGAGTGGATTGAAGCTGACGCCAGGAGGATCACAGCGGGAGCGGGGATTGGTAAGTATGGTGTTTTTTTTTTTTTTTTTACGTGTGACTACTACTGGGGGCATAACTACAGGGGGGCTAAACTACAGGGGCTAACTACAATGGGGCAAGCAACTGGGGGCATTACTACTTGGAGCATACTACTGGTGGCAAACTACATGGGGCAAACCTACAGGGGCTCATTACTACTGAGGGCATAACTACAGGGGCACATTACTAGTGGGCGCATTACTACTGGGGGCATAACTATAGGGGCATTACTACTGGGGGCATTACTACTGGGGGCATTACTACTGAGGGCAAGCTACATTGGGCAAACCTACAGGGGCACATTACTACTGAGGGCATAACTACAGGGGCACATTACTACTGGGGGCATAACTACTGGGGCGCATTGTTACTGGGGGTATAACTACAGGAGCAATACTACTGGGGGCATAACAACAGGGGCAAAACTACTGGGGGCATTACTACTGGGGGCAAACTACTGGGTGCAAACTACATGGGGCTAAACTACAGGGGCACATTACTACTGGGGGCATAACTACAGGGGTGCATTACTACTGAGGGCATAACTACAGGGGCATTACTAGGGGCAAACTACATGGGGCTAATCTACAGGGGCGCATTACTACTGGGGGCATAACTATAGGGGCGCCTTACTACTGGGGGCATTACTACTTGGGGCAAACTACATGGGCTAAACGACTGGGGGCATTACTACAGGTGACATTACTACTGGGGACAATACTACACAGGGGCATTACCATTAAGGTCATTACTAATGGGGGCACTACTAATGAGGGCATTGTAAAGGGGGCACTTCATAAGGGGCATCACTCCAGGGGACATAAGGGGCACTACTACTGGGGGCATTGCATAAGGGGCACCACTACTATGGGCTTTATATAAGGGGCACTACCACTGTGGGCACTGCCAGTACAGTGGACATTGCATAAGGAGCACTACTACTGTGGGCATTGTAAAAGGGGCGCTACTGCTGTGGGCATTGTGTATTACGGGGTGCTACTACTGTTGGCATTATGTGTATTGGGGATGCTACAACTGTGGGCATTATTACTATTGTGTGACCATGCCCCTTTCTTTTTAGGCCACACCCCCTTGGGGGGGGGCACGTCTACGGGTGAGTTGCGCATCCTCTCTAGGACCACGTTAAGCACTGGATGTAAGTAAAGCATTTACCACCAATAATATTGCAATTGTGTGGATAACTACTAATTGCTGTTGGGGGAACCCTATCTTCATTCTACTCCTTGCTGTGGTTGTTAGATAGTATCCACAGTAAACCCCTGTTACCCCACACACCGGTACTGACGACTATGTATTGTCAGTATTTGTGCACACATTTACTGCACTTTTTCAATATCAAAACAGATCAGCAATACAAAATGTATATGTTTAAGACTACAATTTATGTCATCTGTTACTTGTAACACACACCTTAGAAAGTACAATAAACGCAGTAATATAAACTGGATAAGTATAGTGATGAGCGGGTTCGGTTCCTCGGAAACCGAACCTCCCCCCCGAACTTCACCCATTTTACATGGGTCCGAGGCAAACTCGGATTCTCCCGTATGACTCGGTTAACCCGAGCGCGCCCGAACGTCGTCATCCCGCTGTCGGATTCTCATGAGATTCGGATTCTATATAAGGAGCCGCGCGTCGCTGCCATTTTCACTCGGGCATTGGAAATGTTAGGGAGAGGACGTGTCTGGCGTCCTCTCCGTTTATTAATGTTGCTGCAAATATTTGTGCTTATTGCTTAATTGTGGGGACTGGGGAGCAGCTGTATTATATAGGAGGAGTACAGTTGATCAGTGACCACCAGTTTTATCCGTTCTCTGCCTGAAAAACGCTCCATATCTGTGCTCAGTGTGCTGCATATATCTGTGCTCACACTGCTTTATTGTGGGGACTGGGGAACAGCAGTATTATAAAGGAGGAGTACAGTGCAGAGTTTTGCTGACCAGTGACCACAAGTATACGTTGTCTGCCTGAAAAACGCTCCATATCTGTGCTCAGTGTGCTGCATATATCTGTGCTCACACTGCTTTATTGTGGGTACTGGGGACCACAAGTATATTATATAGGAGGAGTACAGTGCAGAGTTTTGCTGACCAGTGACCACAAGTATACGTTGTCTGCCTGAAAAACGCTCCATATCTGTGCTCAGTGTGCTGCATATATCTGTGCTCACACTGCTTTATTGTGGGTACTGGGGACCATCAGTATATTATATAGGAGGAGTACAGTGCAGAGTTTTGCTGACCAGTGACGACCAGTATATATAGCAGTACGGTACGGAAGGCCACTGCTCTACCTACCTCTGTGTCGTCAAGTATACTACCCATCTAGATTCTATACCTGTGGTGCATTTTAGTTTTGCAGTTTGCTGACAGTGACCACCAGTATATATAGCAGTACGGTACGGAAGGCCACTGATCTACCTACCTCTGTGTCGTCAAGTATACTATCCATCTAGATTCTATACCTGTGGTGCATTTTAGTTCTGCAGTTTGCTGACAGTGACCACCAATATATATAGCAGTACGGTACGGAAGGCCACTGCTCTACCTACCTCTGTGTCGTCAAGTATACTATCCATCTAGATTCTATACATGTGGTGCATTTTAGTTTTGCAGTTTGCTGACAGTGACCACTAGTGTATATATAGCAGTACGGTACGGAAGGCCACTGCTCTACCTACCTCTGTGTCGTCAAGTATACTATCCATCTAGATTCTATACCTGTGGTGCATTTTAGTTTTGCAGTTTGCTGACAGTGACCACCAGTATATATAGCAGTACGGTACGGAAGGCCACTGCTCTACCTATCTCTGTGTCGTCAAGTATACTATCCATCTAGATTCTATACCTGTGGTGCATTTTAGTTTTGCAGTTTGCTGACAGTGACCACCAGTATATATAGCAGTACGGTACGGAAGGCCACTGCTCTACCTACCTCTGTGTCGTCAAGTATACTGTCCATCTAGATTCTATACCTGTGGTGCATTTTAGTTTTGCAGTTTGCTGACAGTGACCACCAGTGTATATATAGCAGTACGGTATGGAAGGCCACTGCTCTACCTACCTCTGTGTCGTCAAGCATACTATCCATCTAGATTCTATACCTGTGGTGCATTTTAGTTTTGCAGTTTGCTGACAGTGACCACCAGTATATATAGCAGTACGGTACGGAAGGCCACTGCTCTACCTACCTCTGTCGTCAAGTATACTATCCATCTAGATTCTATACCTGTGGTGCATTTTAGTTTTGCAGTTTGCTGACAGTGACCACCAGTATATATAGCAGTACGGTACGGAAAGCCACTGCTCTACCTACCTCTGTGTCGTCAAGTATACTATCCATCTAGATTCTATACCTGTGGTGCATTTTAGTTTTGCAGTTTGCTGACAGTGACCACCAGTATATATAGCAGTACGGTACGGAAGGCCACTGCTCTACCTACCTCTGTGTCGTCAAGTATACTATCCATCTAGATTCTATACCTGTGGTGCATTTTAGTTTTGCAGTTTGCTGACAGTGACCACCAGTATATATAGCAGTACGGTACGGAAGGCCACTGCTCTACCTACCTCTGTGTCGTCAAGTATACTATCCATCTAGATTCTATACCTGTGGTGCATTTTAGTTTTGCAGTTTGCTGACAGTGACCACCAGTATATATAGCAGTACGGTACGGAAGGCCACTGCTCTACCTACCTCTGTGTCGTCAAGTATACTATCCATCTAGATTCTATACCTGTGGTGCATTTTAGTTTTGCAGTTTGCTGACAGTGACCACCAGTATATATAGCAGTACGGTACGGAAGGCCACTGCTCTACCTATCTCTGTGTCGTCAAGTATACTATCCATCTAGATTCTATACCTGTGGTGCATTTTAGTTTTGCAGTTTGCTGACAGTGACCACCAGTATATATAGCAGTACGGTACGGAAGGCCACTGCTCTACCTACCTCTGTGTCGTCAAGTATACTGTCCATCTAGATTCTATACCTGTGGTGCATTTTAGTTTTGCAGTTTGCTGACAGTGACCACCAGTGTATATATAGCAGTACGGTATGGAAGGCCACTGCTCTACCTACCTCTGTGTCGTCAAGCATACTATCCATCTAGATTCTATACCTGTGGTGCATTTTAGTTTTGCAGTTTGCTGACAGTGACCACCAGTATATATAGCAGTACGGTACGGAAGGCCACTGCTCTACCTACCTCTGTGTCGTCAAGTATACTATCCATCTAGATTCTATACCTGTGGTGCATTTTAGTTTTGCAGTTTGCTGACAGTGACCACCAGTATATATAGCAGTACGGTACGGAAAGCCACTGCTCTACCTACCTCTGTGTCGTCAAGTATACTATCCATCTAGATTCTATACCTGTGGTGCATTTTAGTTTTGCAGTTTGCTGACAGTGACCACCAGTATATATAGCAGTACGGTACGGAAGGCCACTGCTCTACCTACCTCTGTGTCGTCAAGTATACTATCCATCTAGATTCTATACCTGTGGTGCATTTTAGTTTTGCAGTTTGCTGACAGTGACCACCAGTATATATAGCAGTACGGTACGGAAGGCCACTGCTCTACCTATCTCTGTGTCGTCAAGTATACTGTCCATCTAGATTCTATACCTGTGGTGCATTTTAGTTTTGCAGTTTGCTGACAGTGACCACCAGTATATATAGCAGTACGGTACGGAAGGCCACTGCTCTACCTACCTCTGTGTCGTCAAGTATACTGTCCATCTAGATTCTATACCTGTGGTGCATTTTAGTTTTGCAGTTTGCTGACAGTGACCACCAGTGTATATATAGCAGTACGGTACGGAAGGCCACTGCTCTACCTACCTCTGTGTTGTCAAGTATACTATCCATCTAGATTCTATACCTGTGGTGCATTTTAGTTTTGCAATTTGCTGACAGTGACCACTAGTATATATAGCAGTACGGTACGGAAGGCCACTGCTCTACCTACCTCTGTGTCGTCAAGTATACTATCCATCTAGATTCTATACCTGTGGTGCATTTTAGTTTTGCAGTTTGCTGACAGTGACCACCAGTATATATAGCAGTACGGTACGGAAGGCCACTGCTCTACCTATCTCTGTGTCGTCAAGTATACTATCCATCTAGATTCTATACCTGTGGTGCATTTTAGTTTTGCAGTTTGCTGACAGTGACCACCAGTATATATAGCAGTACGGTACGGAAGGCCACTGCTCTACCTATCTCTGTGTCGTCAAGTATACTATCCATCTAGATTCTATACCTGTGGTGCATTTTAGTTTTGCAGTTTGCTGACAGTGACCACAAGTATATATAGCAGTACGGTACGGAAGGCCACTGCTCTACCTTCCTCTGTGTCGTCAAGTATACTATCCATCTAGATTCTATAACTGTGGTGCATTTTAGTTTTGCAGTTTGCTGACAGTGACCACCAGTATATATAGCAGTACGGTACGGAAGGCCACTGCTCTACCTACCTCTGTGTCGTCAAGTATGCTATCCATCTAGATTCTATACCTGTGGTGCATTTTAGTTTTGCAGTTTGCTGACAGTGACCACCAGTATATATAGCAGTACGGTACGGAAGGCCACTGCTCTACCTACCTCTGTGTCGTCAAGTATGCTATCCATCTAGATTCTATACCTGTGGTGCATTTTAGTTTTGCAGTTTGCTGACAGTGACCACCAGTATATATAGCAGCACGGTACGGAAGGCCACTGCTCTACCTACCTCTGTGTCGTCAAGTATACTGTCCATCTAGATTCTATACATGTGGTGCATTTTAGTTTTGCAGTTTGCTGACAGTGACCACTAGTGTATATATAGCAGTACGGTACGGAAGGCCACTGCTCTACCTACCTCTGTGTCGTCAAGTATACTATCCATCTAGATTCTATACCTGTGGTGCATTTTAGTTTTGCAGTTTGCTGACAGTGACCACCAGTATATATAGCAGTACGGTACGGAAGGCCACTGCTCTACCTATCTCTGTGTCGTCAAGTATACTATCCATCTAGATTCTATACCTGTGGTGCATTTTAGTTTTGCAGTTTGCTGACAGTGACCACCAGTATATATAGCAGTACGGTACGGAAGGCCACTGCTCTACCTTCCTCTGTGTCGTCAAGTATACTGTCCATCTAGATTCTATACCTGTGGTGCATTTTAGTTTTGCAGTTTGCTGACAGTGACCACCAGTGTATATATAGCAGTACGGTATGGAAGGCCACTGCTCTACCTACCTCTGTGTCGTCAAGTATACTATCCATCTAGATTCTATACCTGTGGTGCATTTTAGTTTTGCAGTTTGCTGACAGTGACCACCAGTGTATATATAGCAGTACGGTACGGTAGGCCACTGCTCTACCTACCTCTGTGTTGTCAAGTATACTATCCATCTAGATTCTATACCTGTGGTGCATTTTAGTTTTGCAGTTTGCTGACAGTGACCACTAGTATATATAGCAGTACGGTACGGAAGGCCACTGCTCTACCTACCTCTGTGTCGTCAAGTATACTATCCATCTAGATTCTATACCTGTGGTGCATTTTAGTTTTGCAGTTTGCTGACAGTGACCACCAGTATATATAGCAGTACGGTACGGAAGGCCACTGCTCTACCTATCTCTGTGTCGTCAAGTATACTATCCATCTAGATTCTATACCTGTGTTGCATTTTAGTTTTGCAGTTTGCTGACAGTGACCACAAGTATATATAGCAGTACGGTACGGAAGGCCACTGCTCTACCTTCCTCTGTGTCGTCAAGTATACTATCCATCTAGATTCTATAACTGTGGTGCATTTTAGTTTTGCAGTTTGCTGACAGTGACCACCAGTATATATAGCAGTACGGTACGGAAGGCCACTGCTCTACCTACCTCTGTGTCGTCAAGTATGCTATCCATCTAGATTCTATACCTGTGGTGCATTTTAGTTTTGCAGTTTGCTGACAGTGACCACCAGTATATATAGCAGTACGGTACGGAAGGCCACTGCTCTACCTACCTCTGTGTCGTCAAGTATGCTATCCATCTAGATTCTATACCTGTGGTGCATTTTAGTTTTGCAGTTTGCTGACAGTGACCACCAGTATATATAGCAGTACTGTACGGAAGGCCACTGCTCTACCTACCTCTGTGTCGTCAAGTATACTATCCATCTAGATTCTATACCTGTGGTGCATTTTAGTTTTGCAGTTTGCTGACAGTGACCACTAGTATATATAGCAGTACGGTACGGAAGGCCACTGCTCTACCTACCTCTGTGTCGTCAAGTATACTATCCATCTAGATTCTATACCTGTGGTGCATTTTAGTTTTGCAGTTTGCTGACAGTGACCACCAGTATATATAGCAGTACGGTACGGAAGGCCACTGCTCTACCTACCTCTGTGTCGTCAAGTATACTGTCCATCTAGATTCTATACATGTGGTGCATTTTAGTTTTGCAGTTTGCTGACAGTGACCACCAGTATATATAGCAGTACGGTACGGAAGGCCACTGCTCTACCTACCTCTGTGTCGTCAAGTATACTGTCCATCTAGATTCTATACATGTGGTGCATTTTAGTTTTGCAGTTTGCTGACAGTGACCACTAGTGTATATATAGCAGTACGGTACGGAAGGCCACTGCTCTACCTACCTCTGTGTCGTCAAGTATACTATCCATCTAGATTCTATACCTGTGGTGCATTTTAGTTTTGCAGTTTGCTGACAGTGACCACCAGTATATATAGCAGTACGGTACGGAAGGCCACTGCTCTACCTATCTCTGTGTCGTCAAGTATACTATCCATCTAGATTCTATACCTGTGGTGCATTTTAGTTTTGCAGTTTGCTGACAGTGACCACCAGTATATATAGCAGTACGGTACGGAAGGCCACTGCTCTACCTACCTCTGTGTCGTCAAGTATACTGTCCATCTAGATTCTATACCTGTGGTGCATTTTAGTTTTGCAGTTTGCTGACAGTGACCACCAGTGTATATATAGCAGTACGGTATGGAAGGCCACTGCTCTACCTACCTCTGTGTCGTCAAGTATACTATCCATCTAGATTCTATACCTTTGGTGCATTTTAGTTTTGCAGTTTGCTGACAGTGACCACCAGTATATATAGCAGTACGGTACGGAAGGCCACTGCTCTACCTACCTCTGTGTCGTCAAGTATACTATCCATCTAGATTCTATACCTGTGGTGCATTTTAGTTTTGCAGTTTGCTGACAGTGACCACCAGTATATATAGCAGTACGGTACGGAAAGCCACAGCTCTACCTACCTCTGTGTCGTCAAGTATACTATCCATCTAGATTCTATACCTGTGGTGCATTTTAGTTTTGCAGTTTGCTGACAGTGACCACCAGTATATATAGCAGTACGGTACGGAAGGCCACTGCTCTACCTACCTCTGTGTCATCAAGTATACTATCCATCTAGATTCTATACCTGTGGTGCATTTTAGTTTTGCAGTTTGCTGACAGTGACCACCAGTATATATAGCAGTACGGTACGGAAGGCCACTGCTCTACCTATCTCTGTGTCGTCAAGTATACTGTCCATCTAGATTCTATACCTGTGGTGCATTTTAGTTTTGCAGTTTGCTGACAGTGACCACCAGTATATATAGCAGTACGGTACGGAAGGCCACTGCTCTACCTACCTCTGTGTCGTCAAGTATACTGTCCATCTAGTTTCTATACCTGTGGTGCATTTTAGTTTTGCAGTTTGCTGACAGTGACCACCAGTGTATATATAGCAGTACGGTACGGAAGGCCACTGCTCTACCTACCTCTGTGTTGTCAAGTATACTATCCATCTAGATTCTATACCTGTGGTGCATTTTAGTTTTGCAGTTTGCTGACAGTGACCACTAGTATATATAGCAGTACGGTACGGAAGGCCACTGCTCTACCTACCTCTGTGTCGTCAAGTATACTATCCATCTAGATTCTATACCTGTGGTGCATTTTAGTTTTGCAGTTTGCTGACAGTGACCACCAGTATATATAGCAGTACGGTACGGAAGGCCACTGCTCTACCTATCTCTGTGTCGTCAAGTATACTATCCATCTAGATTCTATACCTGTGGTGCATTTTAGTTTTGCAGTTTGCTGACAGTGACCACAAGTATATATAGCAGTACGGTACGGAAGGCCACTGCTCTACCTTCCTCTGTGTCGTCAAGTATACTATCCATCTAGATTCTATACCTGTGGTGCATTTTAGTTTTGCAGTTTGCTGACAGTGACCACCAGTATATATAGCAGTACGGTACGGAAGGCCACTGCTCTACCTACCTCTGTGTCGTCAAGTATGCTATCCATCTAGATTCTATACCTGTGGTGCATTTTAGTTTTGCAGTTTGCTGACAGTGACCACCAGTATATATAGCAGTACGGTACGGAAGGCCACTGCTCTACCTACCTCTGTGACGTCAAGTATGCTATCCATCTAGATTCTATACCTGTGGTGCATTTTAGTTTTGCAGTTTGCTGACAGTGACCACCAGTATATATAGCAGTACGGTACGGAAGGCCACTGCTCTACCTACCTCTGTGTCGTCAAGTATACTATCCATCTAGATTCTATACCTGTGGTGCATTTTAGTTTTGCAGTTTGCTGACAGTGACCACTAGTATATATAGCGGTACGGAAGGCCACTGCTCTACCTACCTCTGTGTCGTCAAGTATACTATCCATCTTGATTCTATACCTGTGGTGCATTTTAGTTTTGCAGTTTGCTGACAGTGACCACCAGTATATATAGCAGTACGGTACGGAAGGCCACTGCTCTACCTACCTCTGTGTCGTCAAGTATACTATCCATCTAGATTCTATACCTGTGGTGCATTTTAGTTTTGCAGTTTGCTGACAGTGACCAATAGTATATATAGCAGTACGGTACGGAAGGCCACTGCTCTACCTACCTCTGTGTCGTCAAGTATACTATCCATCTAGATTCTATACCTGTGGTGCATTTTAGTTTTGCAGTTTGCTGACAGGGACCACCAGTATATATAGCAGTACGGTACGGAAGGCCACTGCTCTACCTACCTCTGTGTCGTCAAGTATACTGTCCATCTAGATTCTATACCTGTGGTGCATTTTAGTTTTGCAGTTTGCTGACAGTGACCACTAGTGTGTATATATAGCAGTACGGTACGGAAGGCCACTGCTCTACCTTCCTCTGTGTCGTCAAGTATACTATCCATCTAGATTCTATAACTGTGGTGCATTTTAGTTTTGCAGTTTGCTGACAGTGACCACCAGTATATATAGCAGTACGGTACGGAAGGCCACTGCTCTACCTACCTCTGTGTCGTCAAGTATGCTATCCATCTAGATTCTATACCTGTGGTGCATTTTAGTTTTGCAGTTTGCTGACAGTGACCACCAGTATATATAGCAGTACGGTACGGAAGGCCACTGCTCTACCTACCTCTGTGTCGTCAAGTATGCTATCCATCTAGATTCTATACCTGTGGTGCATTTTAGTGTTGCAGTTTGCTGACAGTGACCACTAGTATATATAGCAGTACGGTACGGAAGGCCACTGCTCTACCTACCTCTGTGTCGTCAAGTATGCTATCCATCTAGATTCTATACCTGTGGTGCATTTTAGTTTTGCAGTTTGCTGACAGTGACCACTAGTATATATAGCAGTACGGTACGGAAGGCCACTGCTCTACCTACCTCTGTGTCGTCAAGTATACTATCCATCTAGATTCTATACCTGTGGTGCATTTTAGTTTTGCAGTTTGCTGACAGTGACCACCAGTATATATAGCAGTACGGTACGGAAGGCCACTGCTCTACCTACCTCTGTGTCGTCAAGTATACTGTCCATCTAGATTCTATACATGTGGTGCATTTTAGTTTTGCAGTTTGCTGACAGTGACCACCAGTATATATAGCAGCACGGTACGGAAGGCCACTGCTCTACCTACCTCTGTGTCGTCAAGTATACTGTCCATCTAGATTCTATACATGTGGTGCATTTTAGTTTTGCAGTTTGCTGACAGTGACCACTAGTGTATATATAGCAGTACGGTACGGAAGGCCACTGCTCTACCTACCTCTGTGTCGTCAAGTATACTATCCATCTAGATTCTATACCTGTGGTGCATTTTAGTTTTGCAGTTTGCTGACAGTGACCACCAGTATATATAGCAGTACGGTACGGAAGGCCACTGCTCTACCTATCTCTGTGTCGTCAAGTATGCTATCCATCTAGATTCTATACCTGTGGTGCATTTTAGTTTTGCAGTTTGCTGACAGTGACCACCAGTATATATAGCAGTACGGTACGGAAGGCCACTGCTCTACCTTCCTCTGTGTCGTCAAGTATACTGTCCATCTAGATTCTATACCTGTGGTGCATTTTAGTTTTGCAGTTTGCTGACAGTGACCACCAGTATATATAGCAGTACGGTATGGAAGGCCACTGCTCTACCTACCTCTGTGTCGTCAAGTATACTATCCATCTAGATTCTATACCTGTGGTGCATTTTAGTTTTGCAGTTTGCTGACAGTGACCACCAGTGTATATATAGCAGTACGGTACGGTAGGCCACTGCTCTACCTACCTCTGTGTTGTCAAGTATACTATCCATCTAGATTCTATACCTGTGGTGCATTTTAGTTTTGCAGTTTGCTGACAGTGACCACTAGTATATATAGCAGTACGGTACGGAAGGCCACTGCTCTACCTACCTCTGTGTCGTCAAGTATACTATCCATCTAGATTCTATACCTGTGGTGCATTTTAGTTTTGCAGTTTGCTGACAGTGACCACCAGTATATATAGCAGTACGGTACGGAAGGCCACTGCTCTACCTATCTCTGTGTCGTCAAGTATACTATCCATCTAGATTCTATACCTGTGTTGCATTTTAGTTTTGCAGTTTGCTGACAGTGACCACAAGTATATATAGCAGTACGGTACGGAAGGCCACTGCTCTACCTTCCTCTGTGTCGTCAAGTATACTATCCATCTAGATTCTATAACTGGTGCATTTTAGTTTTGCAGTTTGCTGACAGTGACCACCAGTATATATAGCAGTACGGTACGGAAGGCCACTGCTCTACCTACCTCTGTGTCGTCAAGTATGCTATCCATCTAGATTCTATACCTGTGGTGCATTTTAGTTTTGCAGTTTGCTGACAGTGACCACCAGTATATATAGCAGTACGGTACGGAAGGCCACTGCTCTACCTACCTCTGTGTCGTCAAGTATGCTATCCATCTAGATTCTATACCTGTGGTGCATTTTAGTTTTGCAGTTTGCTGACAGTGACCACCAGTATATATAGCAGTACTGTACGGAAGGCCACTGCTCTACCTACCTCTGTGTCGTCAAGTATACTATCCATCTAGATTCTATACCTGTGGTGCATTTTAGTTTTGCAGTTTGCTGACAGTGACCACTAGTATATATAGCAGTACGGTACGGAAGGCCACTGCTCTACCTACCTCTGTGTCGTCAAGTATACTATCCATCTAGATTCTATACCTGTGGTGCATTTTAGTTTTGCAGTTTGCTGACAGTGACCACCAGTATATATAGCAGTACGGTACGGAAGGCCACTGCTCTACCTACCTCTGTGTCGTCAAGTATACTGTCCATCTAGATTCTATACATGTGGTGCATTTTAGTTTTGCAGTTTGCTGACAGTGACCACCAGTATATATAGCAGTACGGTACGGAAGGCCACTGCTCTACCTACCTCTGTGTCGTCAAGTATACTGTCCATCTAGATTCTATACATGTGGTGCATTTTAGTTTTGCAGTTTGCTGACAGTGACCACTAGTGTATATATAGCAGTACGGTACGGAAGGCCACTGCTCTACCTACCTCTGTGTCGTCAAGTATACTATCCATCTAGATTCTATACCTGTGGTGCATTTTAGTTTTGCAGTTTGCTGACAGTGACCACCAGTATATATAGCAGTACGGTACGGAAGGCCACTGCTCTACCTATCTCTGTGTCGTCAAGTATACTATCCATCTAGATTCTATACCTGTGGTGCATTTTAGTTTTGCAGTTTGCTGACAGTGACCACCAGTATATATAGCAGTACGGTACGGAAGGCCACTGCTCTACCTACCTCTGTGTCGTCAAGTATACTGTCCATCTAGATTCTATACCTGTGGTGCATTTTAGTTTTGCAGTTTGCTGACAGTGACCACCAGTGTATATATAGCAGTACGGTATGGAAGGCCACTGCTCTACCTACCTCTGTGTCGTCAAGTATACTATCCATCTAGATTCTATACCTTTGGTGCATTTTAGTTTTGCAGTTTGCTGACAGTGACCACCAGTATATATAGCAGTACGGTACGGAAGGCCACTGCTCTACCTACCTCTGTGTCGTCAAGTATACTATCCATCTAGATTCTATACCTGTGGTGCATTTTAGTTTTGCAGTTTGCTGACAGTGACCACCAGTATATATAGCAGTACGGTACGGAAAGCCACAGCTCTACCTACCTCTGTGTCGTCAAGTATACTATCCATCTAGATTCTATACCTGTGGTGCATTTTAGTTTTGCAGTTTGCTGACAGTGACCACCAGTATATATAGCAGTACGGTACGGAAGGCCACTGCTCTACCTACCTCTGTGTCGTCAAGTATACTGTCCATCTAGTTTCTATACCTGTGGTGCATTTTAGTTTTGCAGTTTGCTGACAGTGACCACCAGTGTATATATAGCAGTACGGTACGGAAGGCCACTGCTCTACCTACCTCTGTGTTGTCAAGTATACTATCCATCTAGATTCTATACCTGTGGTGCATTTTAGTTTTGCAGTTTGCTGACAGTGACCACTAGTATATATAGCAGTACGGTACGGAAGGCCACTGCTCTACCTACCTCTGTGTCGTCAAGTATACTATCCATCTAGATTCTATACCTGTGGTGCATTTTAGTTTTGCAGTTTGCTGACAGTGACCACCAGTATATATAGCAGTACGGTACGGAAGGCCACTGCTCTACCTATCTCTGTGTCGTCAAGTATACTATCCATCTAGATTCTATACCTGTGGTGCATTTTAGTTTTGCAGTTTGCTGACAGTGACCACAAGTATATATAGCAGTACGGTACGGAAGGCCACTGCTCTACCTTCCTCTGTGTCGTCAAGTATACTATCCATCTAGATTCTATACCTGTGGTGCATTTTAGTTTTGCAGTTTGCTGACAGTGACCACCAGTATATATAGCAGTACGGTACGGAAGGCCACTGCTCTACCTACCTCTGTGTCGTCAAGTATGCTATCCATCTAGATTCTATACCTGTGGTGCATTTTAGTTTTGCAGTTTGCTGACAGTGACCACCAGTATATATAGCAGTACGGTACGGAAGGCCACTGCTCTACCTACCTCTGTGACGTCAAGTATGCTATCCATCTAGATTCTATACCTGTGGTGCATTTTAGTTTTGCAGTTTGCTGACAGTGACCACCAGTATATATAGCAGTACGGTACGGAAGGCCACTGCTCTACCTACCTCTGTGTCGTCAAGTATACTATCCATCTAGATTCTATACCTGTGGTGCATTTTAGTTTTGCAGTTTGCTGACAGTGACCACTAGTATATATAGCGGTACGGAAGGCCACTGCTCTACCTACCTCTGTGTCGTCAAGTATACTATCCATCTTGATTCTATACCTGTGGTGCATTTTAGTTTTGCAGTTTGCTGACAGTGACCACCAGTATATATAGCAGTACGGTACGGAAGGCCACTGCTCTACCTACCTCTGTGTCGTCAAGTATACTATCCATCTAGATTCTATACCTGTGGTGCATTTTAGTTTTGCAGTTTGCTGACAGTGACCAATAGTATATATAGCAGTACGGTACGGAAGGCCACTGCTCTACCTACCTCTGTGTCGTCAAGTATACTATCCATCTAGATTCTATACCTGTGGTGCATTTTAGTTTTGCAGTTTGCTGACAGGGACCACCAGTATATATAGCAGTACGGTACGGAAGGCCACTGCTCTACCTACCTCTGTGTCGTCAAGTATACTGTCCATCTAGATTCTATACCTGTGGTGCATTTTAGTTTTGCAGTTTGCTGACAGTGACCACTAGTGTGTATATATAGCAGTACGGTACGGAAGGCCACTGCTCTACCTACCTCTGTGTTGTCAAGTATACTATCCATCTAGATTCTATACCTGTGGTGCATTTTAGTTTTGCAGTTTGCTGACAGTGACCACTAGTATATATAGCAGTACGGTACGGAAGGCCACTGCTCTACCTACCTCTGTGTCGTCAAGTATACTATCCATCTAGATTCTATACCTGTGGTGCATTTTAGTTTTGCAGTTTGCTGACAGTGACCACCAGTATATATAGCAGTACGGTACGGAAGGCCACTGCTCTACCTATCTCTGTGTCAAGTATACTATCCATCTAGATTCTATACCTGTGGTGCATTTTAATTTTGCAGTTTGCTGACAGTGACCACCAGTATATATAGCAGTACGGTACGGAAGGCCACTGCTCTACCTATCTCTGTGTCGTCAAGTATACTATCCATCTAGATTCTATACCTGTGGTGCATTTTAGTTTTGCAGTTTGCTGACAGTGACCACCAGTATATATAGCAGTACGGTACGGAAGGCCACTGCTCTACCTACCTCTGTGTCGTCAAGTATACTGTCCATCTAGATTCTATACCTGTGGTGCATTTTAGTTTTGCAGTTTGCTGACAGTGACCACCAGTGTATATATAGCAGTACGGTATGGAAGGCCACTGCTCTACCTACCTCTGTGTCGTCAAGTATACTATCCATCTAGAGTCTATACCTGTGGTGCATTTTAGTTTTGCAGTTTGCTGACAGTGACCACCAGTATATATAGCAGTACGGTACGGAAGGCCACTGCTCTACCTACCTCTGTGTCGTCAAGTATACTATCCATCTAGATTCTATACCTGTGGTGCATTTTAGTTTTGCAGTTTGCTGACAGTGACCACCAGTATATATAGCAGTACGGTACGGAAGGCCACTGCTCTACCTACCTCTGTGTCGTCAAATATACTATCCATCTAGATTCTATACCTGTGGTGCATTTTAGTTTTGCAGTTTGCTGACAGTGACCACCAGTATATATAGCAGTACGGTACGGAAGGCCACTGCTCTACCTACCTCTGTGTCGTCAAGTATACTATCCATCTAGATTCTATACCTGTGGTGCATTTTAGTTTTGCAGTTTGCTGACAGTGACCACCAGTATATATAGCAGTACGGTACGGAAGGCCACTGCTCTACCTACCTCTGTGTCGTCAAGTATACTATCCATCTAGATTCTATACCTGTGGTGCATTTTAGTTTTGCAGTTTGCTGACAGTGACCACCAGTATATATAGCAGTACGGTACGGAAGGCCACTGCTCTACCTACCTCTGTGTCGTCAAGTATACTATCCATCTAGATTCTATACCTGTGGTGCATTTTAGTTTTGCAGTTTGCTGACAGTGACCACAAGTATATATAGCAGTACGGTACGGAAGGCCACTGCTCTACCTACCTCTGTGTCGTCAAGTATACTATCCATCTAGATTCTATACCTGTGGTGCATTTTAATTTTGCAGTTTGCTGACAGTGACCACCAGTATATATAGCAGTACGGTACGGAAGGACACTGCTCTACCTATCTCTGTGTCGTCAAGTATACTATCCATCTAGATTCTATACCTGTGGTGCATTTTAGTTTTGCAGTTTGCTGACAGTGACCACCAGTATATATAGCAGTACGGTACGGAAGGCCACTGCTCTACCTACCTCTGTGTCATCAAGTATACTGTCCATCTAGATTCTATACATGTGGTGCATTTTAGTTTTGCAGTTTGCTGACAGTGACCACTAGTGTATATATAGCAGTACGGTACGGAAGGCCACTGCTCTACCTACCTCTGTGTCGTCAAGTATACTATCCATCTAGATTCTATACCTGTGGTGCATTTTAGTTTTGCAGTTTGCTGACAGTGACCACCAGTATATATAGCAGTACGGTACGGAAGGCCACTGCTCTACCTATCTCTGTGTCGTCAAGTATGCTATCCATCTAGATTCTATACCTGTGGTGCATTTTAGTTTTGCAGTTTGCTGACAGTGACCACCAGTATATATAGCAGTACGGTACGGAAGGCCACTGCTCTACCTTCCTCTGTGTCGTCAAGTATACTGTCCATCTAGATTCTATACCTGTGGTGCATTTTAGTTTTGCAGTTTGCTGACAGTGACCACCAGTATATATAGCAGTACGGTATGGAAGGCCACTGCTCTACCTACCTCTGTGTCGTCAAGTATACTATCCATCTAGATTCTATACCTGTGGTGCATTTTAGTTTTGCAGTTTGCTGACAGTGACCACCAGTGTATATATAGCAGTACGGTACGGTAGGCCACTGCTCTACCTACCTCTGTGTTGTCAAGTATACTATCCATCTAGATTCTATACCTGTGGTGCATTTTAGTTTTGCAGTTTGCTGACAGTGACCACTAGTATATATAGCAGTACGGTACGGAAGGCCACTGCTCTACCTACCTCTGTGTCGTCAAGTATACTATCCATCTAGATTCTATACCTGTGGTGCATTTTAGTTTTGCAGTTTGCTGACAGTGACCACCAGTATATATAGCAGTACGGTACGGAAGGCCACTGCTCTACCTATCTCTGTGTCGTCAAGTATACTATCCATCTAGATTCTATACCTGTGTTGCATTTTAGTTTTGCAGTTTGCTGACAGTGACCACAAGTATATATAGCAGTACGGTACGGAAGGCCACTGCTCTACCTTCCTCTGTGTCGTCAAGTATACTATCCATCTAGATTCTATAACTGGTGCATTTTAGTTTTGCAGTTTGCTGACAGTGACCACCAGTATATATAGCAGTACGGTACGGAAGGCCACTGCTCTACCTACCTCTGTGTCGTCAAGTATGCTATCCATCTAGATTCTATACCTGTGGTGCATTTTAGTTTTGCAGTTTGCTGACAGTGACCACCAGTATATATAGCAGTACGGTACGGAAGGCCACTGCTCTACCTACCTCTGTGTCGTCAAGTATGCTATCCATCTAGATTCTATACCTGTGGTGCATTTTAGTTTTGCAGTTTGCTGACAGTGACCACCAGTATATATAGCAGTACTGTACGGAAGGCCACTGCTCTACCTACCTCTGTGTCGTCAAGTATACTATCCATCTAGATTCTATACCTGTGGTGCATTTTAGTTTTGCAGTTTGCTGACAGTGACCACTAGTATATATAGCAGTACGGTACGGAAGGCCACTGCTCTACCTACCTCTGTGTCGTCAAGTATACTATCCATCTAGATTCTATACCTGTGGTGCATTTTAGTTTTGCAGTTTGCTGACAGTGACCACCAGTATATATAGCAGTACGGTACGGAAGGCCACTGCTCTACCTACCTCTGTGTCGTCAAGTATACTGTCCATCTAGATTCTATACATGTGGTGCATTTTAGTTTTGCAGTTTGCTGACAGTGACCACCAGTATATATAGCAGTACGGTACGGAAGGCCACTGCTCTACCTACCTCTGTGTCGTCAAGTATACTGTCCATCTAGATTCTATACATGTGGTGCATTTTAGTTTTGCAGTTTGCTGACAGTGACCACTAGTGTATATATAGCAGTACGGTACGGAAGGCCACTGCTCTACCTACCTCTGTGTCGTCAAGTATACTATCCATCTAGATTCTATACCTGTGGTGCATTTTAGTTTTGCAGTTTGCTGACAGTGACCACCAGTATATATAGCAGTACGGTACGGAAGGCCACTGCTCTACCTATCTCTGTGTCGTCAAGTATACTATCCATCTAGATTCTATACCTGTGGTGCATTTTAGTTTTGCAGTTTGCTGACAGTGACCACCAGTATATATAGCAGTACGGTACGGAAGGCCACTGCTCTACCTACCTCTGTGTCGTCAAGTATACTGTCCATCTAGATTCTATACCTGTGGTGCATTTTAGTTTTGCAGTTTGCTGACAGTGACCACCAGTGTATATATAGCAGTACGGTATGGAAGGCCACTGCTCTACCTACCTCTGTGTCGTCAAGTATACTATCCATCTAGATTCTATACCTTTGGTGCATTTTAGTTTTGCAGTTTGCTGACAGTGACCACCAGTATATATAGCAGTACGGTACGGAAGGCCACTGCTCTACCTACCTCTGTGTCGTCAAGTATACTATCCATCTAGATTCTATACCTGTGGTGCATTTTAGTTTTGCAGTTTGCTGACAGTGACCACCAGTATATATAGCAGTACGGTACGGAAAGCCACAGCTCTACCTACCTCTGTGTCGTCAAGTATACTATCCATCTAGATTCTATACCTGTGGTGCATTTTAGTTTTGCAGTTTGCTGACAGTGACCACCAGTATATATAGCAGTACGGTACGGAAGGCCACTGCTCTACCTACCTCTGTGTCATCAAGTATACTATCCATCTAGATTCTATACCTGTGGTGCATTTTAGTTTTGCAGTTTGCTGACAGTGACCACCAGTATATATAGCAGTACGGTACGGAAGGCCACTGCTCTACCTATCTCTGTGTCGTCAAGTATACTGTCCATCTAGATTCTATACCTGTGGTGCATTTTAGTTTTGCAGTTTGCTGACAGTGACCACCAGTATATATAGCAGTACGGTACGGAAGGCCACTGCTCTACCTACCTCTGTGTCGTCAAGTATACTGTCCATCTAGTTTCTATACCTGTGGTGCATTTTAGTTTTGCAGTTTGCTGACAGTGACCACCAGTGTATATATAGCAGTACGGTACGGAAGGCCACTGCTCTACCTACCTCTGTGTTGTCAAGTATACTATCCATCTAGATTCTATACCTGTGGTGCATTTTAGTTTTGCAGTTTGCTGACAGTGACCACTAGTATATATAGCAGTACGGTACGGAAGGCCACTGCTCTACCTACCTCTGTGTCGTCAAGTATACTATCCATCTAGATTCTATACCTGTGGTGCATTTTAGTTTTGCAGTTTGCTGACAGTGACCACCAGTATATATAGCAGTACGGTACGGAAGGCCACTGCTCTACCTATCTCTGTGTCGTCAAGTATACTATCCATCTAGATTCTATACCTGTGGTGCATTTTAGTTTTGCAGTTTGCTGACAGTGACCACCAGTATATATAGCAGTACGGTACGGAAGGCCACTGCTCTACCTACCTCTGTGTCATCAAGTATACTATCCATCTAGATTCTATACCTGTGGTGCATTTTAGTTTTGCAGTTTGCTGACAGTGACCACCAGTATATATAGCAGTACGGTACGGAAGGCCACTGCTCTACCTACCTCTGTGTCATCAAGTATACTATCCATCTAGATTCTATACCTGTGGTGCATTTTAGTTTTGCAGTTTGCTGACAGTGACCACCAGTATATATAGCAGTACGGTACGGAAGGCCACTGCTCTACCTATCTCTGTGTCGTCAAGTATACTGTCCATCTAGATTCTATACCTGTGGTGCATTTTAGTTTTGCAGTTTGCTGACAGTGACCACAAGTATATATAGCAGTACGGTACGGAAGGCCACTGCTCTACCTTCCTCTGTGTCGTCAAGTATACTATCCATCTAGATTCTATACCTGTGGTGCATTTTAGTTTTGCAGTTTGCTGACAGTGACCACCAGTATATATAGCAGTACGGTACGGAAGGCCACTGCTCTACCTACCTCTGTGTCGTCAAGTATGCTATCCATCTAGATTCTATACCTGTGGTGCATTTTAGTTTTGCAGTTTGCTGACAGTGACCACCAGTATATATAGCAGTACGGTACGGAAGGCCACTGCTCTACCTACCTCTGTGACGTCAAGTATGCTATCCATCTAGATTCTATACCTGTGGTGCATTTTAGTTTTGCAGTTTGCTGACAGTGACCACCAGTATATATAGCAGTACGGTACGGAAGGCCACTGCTCTACCTACCTCTGTGTCGTCAAGTATACTATCCATCTAGATTCTATACCTGTGGTGCATTTTAGTTTTGCAGTTTGCTGACAGTGACCACTAGTGTATATATAGCGGTACGGAAGGCCACTGCTCTACCTACCTCTGTGTCGTCAAGTATACTATCCATCTTGATTCTATACCTGTGGTGCATTTTAGTTTTGCAGTTTGCTGACAGTGACCACCAGTATATATAGCAGTACGGTACGGAAGGCCACTGCTCTACCTACCTCTGTGTCGTCAAGTATACTATCCATCTAGATTCTATACCTGTGGTGCATTTTAGTTTTGCAGTTTGCTGACAGTGACCAATAGTATATATAGCAGTACGGTACGGAAGGCCACTGCTCTACCTACCTCTGTGTCGTCAAGTATACTATCCATCTAGATTCTATACCTGTGGTGCATTTTAGTTTTGCAGTTTGCTGACAGGGACCACCAGTATATATAGCAGTACGGTACGGAAGGCCACTGCTCTACCTACCTCTGTGTCGTCAAGTATACTGTCCATCTAGATTCTATACCTGTGGTGCATTTTAGTTTTGCAGTTTGCTGACAGTGACCACTAGTGTGTATATATAGCAGTACGGTACGGAAGGCCACTGCTCTACCTACCTCTGTGTTGTCAAGTATACTATCCATCTAGATTCTATACCTGTGGTGCATTTTAGTTTTGCAGTTTGCTGACAGTGACCACTAGTATATATAGCAGTACGGTACGGAAGGCCACTGCTCTACCTACCTCTGTGTCGTCAAGTATACTATCCATCTAGATTCTATACCTGTGGTGCATTTTAGTTTTGCAGTTTGCTGACAGTGACCACCAGTATATATAGCAGTACGGTACGGAAGGCCACTGCTCTACCTATCTCTGTGTCAAGTATACTATCCATCTAGATTCTATACCTGTGGTGCATTTTAATTTTGCAGTTTGCTGACAGTGACCACCAGTATATATAGCAGTACGGTACGGAAGGCCACTGCTCTACCTATCTCTGTGTCGTCAAGTATACTATCCATCTAGATTCTATACCTGTGGTGCATTTTAGTTTTGCAGTTTGCTGACAGTGACCACCAGTATATATAGCAGTACGGTACGGAAGGCCACTGCTCTACCTACCTCTGTGTCGTCAAGTATACTGTCCATCTAGATTCTATACCTGTGGTGCATTTTAGTTTTGCAGTTTGCTGACAGTGACCACCAGTGTATATATAGCAGTACGGTATGGAAGGCCACTGCTCTACCTACCTCTGTGTCGTCAAGTATACTATCCATCTAGAGTCTATACCTGTGGTGCATTTTAGTTTTGCAGTTTGCTGACAGTGACCACCAGTATATATAGCAGTACGGTACGGAAGGCCACTGCTCTACCTACCTCTGTGTCGTCAAGTATACTATCCATCTAGATTCTATACCTGTGGTGCATTTTAGTTTTGCAGTTTGCTGACAGTGACCACCAGTATATATAGCAGTACGGTACGGAAGGCCACTGCTCTACCTACCTCTGTGTCGTCAAATATACTATCCATCTAGATTCTATACCTGTGGTGCATTTTAGTTTTGCAGTTTGCTGACAGTGACCACCAGTATATATAGCAGTACGGTACGGAAGGCCACTGCTCTACCTACCTCTGTGTCGTCAAGTATACTATCCATCTAGATTCTATACCTGTGGTGCATTTTAGTTTTGCAGTTTGCTGACAGTGACCACCAGTATATATAGCAGTACGGTACGGAAGGCCACTGCTCTACCTACCTCTGTGTCGTCAAGTATACTATCCATCTAGATTCTATACCTGTGGTGCATTTTAGTTTTGCAGTTTGCTGACAGTGACCACCAGTATATATAGCAGTACGGTACGGAAGGCCACTGCTCTACCTACCTCTGTGTCGTCAAGTATACTATCCATCTAGATTCTATACCTGTGGTGCATTTTAGTTTTGCAGTTTGCTGACAGTGACCACAAGTATATATAGCAGTACGGTACGGAAGGCCACTGCTCTACCTACCTCTGTGTCGTCAAGTATACTATCCATCTAGATTCTATACCTGTGGTGCATTTTAATTTTGCAGTTTGCTGACAGTGACCACCAGTATATATAGCAGTACGGTACGGAAGGACACTGCTCTACCTATCTCTGTGTCGTCAAGTATACTATCCATCTAGATTCTATACCTGTGGTGCATTTTAGTTTTGCAGTTTGCTGACAGTGACCACCAGTATATATAGCAGTACGGTACGGAAGGCCACTGCTCTACCTACCTCTGTGTCATCAAGTATACTGTCCATCTAGATTCTATACCTGTGGTGCATTTTAGTTTTGCAGTTTGCTGACAGTGACCAAAAGTGTATATATAGCAGTATGGTACGGAAGGCCACTGCTCTACCTACCTCTGTGTTGTCAAGTATACTATCCATCTAGATTCTATACCTGTGGTGCATTTTAGTTTTGCAGTTTGCTGACAGTGACCACCAGTATATATAGCAGTACGGTACGGAAGGCCACTGCTCTACCTACCTCTGTGTCGTCAAGTATACTATCCATCTAGATTCTATACCTGTGGTGCATTTTAGTTTTGCAGTTTGCTGACAGTGACCACCAGTATATATAGCAGTACGGTACGGAAGGCCACTGCTCTACCTACCTCTGTGTCGTCAAGTATACTATCCATCTAGATTCTATACCTGTGGTGCATTTTAGTTTTGCAGTTTGCTGACAGTGACCACCAGTATATATAGCAGTACGGTACGGAAGGCCACTGCTCTACCTACCTCTGTGTCGTCAAGTATACTATCCATCTAGATTCTATACCTGTGGTGCATTTTAGTTTTGCAGTTTGCTGACAGTGACCACCAGTATATATAGCAGTACGGTACGGAAGGCCACTGCTCTACCTACCTCTGTGTCGTCAAGTATACTATCCATCTAGATTCTATACCTGTGGTGCATTTTAGTTTTGCAGTTTGCTGACAGTGACCACCAGTATATATAGCAGTACGGTACGGAAGGCCACTGCTCTACCTACCTCTGTGTCGTCAAGTATACTATCCATCTAGATTCTATACCTGTGGTACATTTTAGTTTTGCAGTTTGCTGACAGGGACCACCAGTATATATAGCAGTACGGTACGGAAGGCCACTGCTCTACCTATCTCTGTGTCGTCAAGTATACTATCCATCTAGATTCTATACCTGTGGTGCATTTTAGTTTTGCAGTTTGCTGACAGTGACCACCAGTATATATAGCAGTACGGTACGGAAGGCCACTGCTCTACCTACCTCTGTGTCGTCAAGTATACTGTCCATCTAGATTCTATACCTGTGGTGCATTTTAGTTTTGCAGTTTGCTGACAGTGACCACTAGTGTGTATATATAGCAGTACGGTACGGAAGGCCACTGCTCTACCTACCTCTGTGTTGTCAAGTATACTATCCATCTAGATTCTATACCTGTGGTGCATTTTAGTTTTGCAGTTTGCTGACAGTGACCACTAGTATATATAGCAGTACGGTACGGAAGGCCACTGCTCTACCTACCTCTGTGTCGTCAAGTATACTGTCCATCTAGATTCTATACCTGTGGTGCATTTTAGTTTTGCAGTTTGCTTACAGTGACCACCAGTGTATATATAGCAGTATGGTACGGAAGGCCACTGCTCTACCTACCTCTGTGTTGTCAAGTATACTATCCATCTAGATTCTATACCTGTGGTGCATTTTAGTTTTGCAGTTTGCTGACAGTGACCACTAGTATATATAGCAGTACGGTACGGAAGGCCACTGCTCTACCTACCTCTGTGTCGTCAAGTATACTATCCATCTAGATTCTATACCTGTGGTGCATTTTAGTTTTGCAGTTTGCTGACAGTGACCACCAGTATATATAGCAGTACGGTACGGAAGGCCACTGCTCTACCTACCTCTGTGTCGTCAAGTATACTATCCATCTAGATTCTATACCTGTGGTGCATTTTAGTTTTGCAGTTTGCTGACAGTGACCACCAGTATATATAGCAGTACGGTACGGAAGGCCACTGCTCTACCTATCTCTGTGTCGTCAAGTATACTATCCATCTAGATTCTATACCTGTGGTGCATTTTAGTTTTGCAGTTTGCTGACAGTGACCACCAGTAAATATAGCAGTACGGTACGAAAGGCCACTGCTCTACCTACCTCTGTGTCGTCAAGTATACTGTCCATCTAGATTCTATACCGGTGGTGCATTTTAGTTTTGCAGTTTGCTGACAGTGACCACTAGTGTATATATAGCAGTACGGTACGGAAGGCCACTGCTCTACCTACCTCTGTGTTGTCAAGTATACTATCCATCTAGATTCTATACCTGTGGTGCATTTTAGTTTTGCAGTTTGCTGACAGTGACCACCAGTATATATATAGCAGTACGGTACGGAAGGCAACTGCTCTACCTACCTCTGTGTCGTCAAGTATACTATCCATCTAGATTCTATACCTGTGGTGCATTTTAGTTTTGCAGTTTGCTGACAGTGACCACCAGTATATATAGCAGTACGGTACGGAAGGCCACTGCTCTACCTACCTCTGTGTCGTCAAGTATACTATCCATCTAGATTCTATACCTGTGGTGCATTTTAGTTTTGCAGTTTGCTGACAGTGACCACCAGTATATATAGCAGTACGGTACGGAAGGCCACTGCTCTACCTACCTCTGTGTCGTCAAGTATACTGTCCATCTAGATTCTATACCTGTGGTGCATTTTAGTTTTGCAGTTTGCTGACAGTGACCACCAGTGTATATATAGCAGTACGGTATGGAAGGCCACTGCTCTACCTACCTCTGTGTCATCAAGTATACTGTCCATCTAGATTCTATACCTGTGGTGCATTTTAGTTTTGCAGTTTGCTGACAGTGACCACCAGTGTATATATAGCAGTACGGTACGGAAGGCCACTGCTCTACCTACCTCTGTGTCGTCAAGTATACTATCCATCTAGATTCTATACCTGTGGTGCATTTTAGTTTTGCAGTTTGCTGACAGTGACCACCAGTATATATAGCAGTACGGTACGGAAGGCCACTGCTCTACCTACCTCTATGTCGTCAAATATACTATCCATCTAGATTCTATACCTGTGGTGCATTTTAGTTTTGCAGTTTGCTGACAGTGACCACCAGTATATATAGCAGTACGGTACGGAAGGCCACTGCTCTACCTACCTCTGTGTCGTCAAGTATACTATCCATCTAGATTCTATACCTGTGGTGCATTTTAGTTTTGCAGTTTGCTGACAGTGACCACCAGTATATATAGCAGTACGGTACGGAAGGCCACTGCTCTACCTACCGTTGTGTCGTCAAGTATACTATCCATCTACATTCTATACCTGTGATGCATTTTAGTTTTGCAGTTTGCTGACAGTGACCACCAGTATATAAAGCAGTACGGTACGGAAGGCCACTGCTCTACCTACCTCTGTGTCGTCAAGTATACTATCCATCTAGATTCTATACCTGTGGTGCATTTTAGTTTTGCAGTTTGCTGACAGTGACCACTAGTATATATAGCAGTACGGTACGGAAGGCCACTGCTCTACCTACCTCTGTGTCGTCAAGTATACTATCCATCTAGATTCTATACCTGTGGTGCATTTTAGTTTTGCAGTTTGCTGACAGTGACCACCAGTATATATAGCAGTACGGTACGGAAGGCCACTGCTCTACCTACCTCTGTGTCGTCAGGTATACTATTCATCTAGATTCTATACCTGTGGTGCATTTTAGTTTGCAGTTTGCTGACAGTGACCACCAGTATATATAGCAGTATGGTATGGAAGGCCACTGCTCTACCTACCTCTGTGTCGTCAAGTATACTATCCATCTAGATTCTATACCTGTGGTGCATTTTAGTTTGCAGTTTGCTGGCAGTGAACACCAGTATATATAGCAGTACGGTACGGATGGCCACTGCTCTACCTACCTCTGTGTCGTCAAGTATACTATCCATCTAGATTCTATACCTGTGGTGCATTTTAGTTTTGCAGTTTCCTGACAGTAACCACCAGTATATATAGCAGTACGGTACGGAAGGCCACGGCTCTACCTACCTCTGTGTCGTCAAGTATACTATACATCTAGATTCTATACCTGTGGTGCATTTTAGTTTTGCAGTTTGCTGACAGTGACCACCAGTATATATAGCAGTATGGTACGGAAGGCCACTGCTCTACCTACCTCTGTGTCATCAAGTATACTATCCATCTAGATCAGGGGTGGGCAATTATTTCAGCTGAGGGGCCACTTGACATTTCCTGTCAGTATCCGAGGGCCACATACAAAATAGCAGCTCCCCCCACTTGCCAAAAATATAGGGACGTGCTTCATGTGGAAGGGGTGTGGGCAAAAAATAATACAGATTCATATTAGGCTGCACAATAGTCTCCATTATTCAAATTGCGCCACACAGCGCCACTTACACACATTACACCAGATAGAGCCCCTTTTACACAGTATGGAAGGTAGAGCCCCTTTTACACATTACAGCAGGTAGAGCCCCCTTTTACACATTAACATTTTATTTAGGATAATTATTGTGCAGCAAGCAAATTATCCAGTGTCTTATGGCCCCTGGGGAAAGGTGTGACACAGTGACA
This sequence comes from Pseudophryne corroboree, assembly GCF_028390025.1. Lineage (NCBI taxonomy): Eukaryota > Metazoa > Chordata > Amphibia > Anura > Myobatrachidae > Pseudophryne > Pseudophryne corroboree. The sequence goes on from NC_086450.1 coordinate 278,048,874, forward strand.
GAACACGGGGAGGGGGGTGACAGTGATAGAATACGGTGGGGGGTGACACGGTGACAGAACACGGGGTGTGTGACACGGTGACAGAACTATTTTTTTAAAGAGTGCCATCCTGTCTGACACTGCAGTGCCACTCCTAGATGGGCCAGGTGTTTGTGTCGGCCACTTGTGTCGCTTAGCTTAGTCACACAGCGACCTTGGTGCGCCTTTTTTTTCTTTGCATCATGTGCTGTTTAGGGACTATTTTTTTGAAGTGCCATCCTGCCTGACACTGCAGTGCCACTCCTAGATGGGCCAGGTGTTTGTGTCGGCCACTTGTGTCGCTTAGCTTAGTCACACAGCGACCTTGGTGCGCCTTTTTTTCTTTGCATCATGTGCTGTTTAGGGACTATTTTTTTGAAGTGCCATCCTGCCTGACACTGCAGTGCCACTCCTAGATGGGCCAGGTGTTTGTGTTGGCCACTTGTGTCGCTTAGCTTAGCCATCCAGCGACCTCGGTGCAAATTTTAGAACTAAAAATAATATTGTGAGGTGTGAGGTGTTCAGAATAGACTGAAAATGAGTGGAAATTATGGTTATTGAGGTTAATAATACTATGAGATTAAAATGACCCCCAAATTCTATGATTTAAGCTGTTTTTGAGGGTTTTTTTGTAAAACACCCGAATCCAAAACACACCCAAATCCGACAAAAAATTTTCAGGGAGGTTTTGGCAAAACGCGTCCGAATCCAAAACACGGCCGCGGATCCGAATACAAAACCAAAACACAAAACCCGAAAAATTTCCGGTGCACATCTCTAGATACGTACAGTATTTGTACTGCACTTTACATTTGTAAGATACTGTACATGGATGCCCATATATGCAAGATGGCTATTCTAAGTAAAATGAAAAGCATTATATAGAAATAGCATAAAAGCTTATATGAAGCTGCGCAAAGGAATCTTAAAGTGAATATGCATAATTAAAAATAAAACTTTCAATAATTTAAACATTTTCATACTAAAAGTATTTTATTTTACGAAAAAGAGAACAGTTAATGTTATTAACTTTTGTTTTTTTATGACCACATAACCATGGTGTAATACAAGAAAATATATAAGCTATCATTTTCTGAAACGAAACACAGAGATTCATTTTTATTTGCCATATAAGAAAAAAATGTCTTACCTCTTTTAGAAACTTCTCAACGTTGAACCAGTGCACAGCACAAAACGCAGTTATTAAGTCCACAGAGGCATTATCCACCGGTATGTCCTGAGCTGGAGTGACACTGAGGAAATGACATGGAATGTTTTTTGCAATTTTAAATATGTACAATAAATGATACATTACAACTAACAGTGTTTCTTTATAACATGCACCCAAACAAAGGGCCTGATTCAGAGGTGAATGTATTTCGGACAGCAGCTGTGTCTTTAGACGCACCTGCTGTGCGAAAATATGCTAATGCAAATGCATGCTACCTGATGGCTTTTCTGATCCGCTGCTGCATACAAAGATGCAGTATTGAATCATCTGTGATACCATTGGACATCTGAGTAACCCTACAAAACATGGTTGACACCCTCCGTTTTGCAGATTAGGGGGGCACTGCAACTGTAGTTGTATCCACTGATTTGCACATGCACAGTGCTGATCCTGTGCTTGCCCAGGTACATTTATGTAAGCTATCAAGCACTTATTGACATTTACATTTTAAAGACCACTCCCAAACCCCCACCCCCCTTCCCTTCACGCAAACCCCCCACCTCTCCACACCCATCAGTGGTGGATTCTAGTAGGGGGTCCTAATGTCACCACAGACATTCTTCTCTGATCTGACATGTACACTTTGCAGATGCATCCATGACATGTGCCCACAGCCTGCACCAAAACCAAAGCCCCAAACTCCTGGAGGGCTGAGCACTGCAGCGCACACACTTACCAGCAACACACAGTCACCGGCACCGCTAATCGAGACCAGGCTCCAAGTCTCCTCAACAAGCTGCCAGTCTGCAGTCCCGCTCTGAAGAAACAGGGCAGGTGGGGAGGATTCGGAGAGGAGGGGAGGACACAGTGTTATGTGTGACTAGCGTGACGTAATTCCACACAGGGACTGGCTGATGGAGTTCTTGACAGCTGACCTGGGGCTGGGGGCAATGAGGGGTGACCACCTGGCCTGGGGGGCCACTGAACCAAAAAATAAATGCATTTAACTACATAGTGGGATGCCCGTGGCTGGCACGATACCGCGATCTATATAATTAAATCAATGCCATGCTGCTGCCGCTGCTAGACCTTGGGGCCCCTCACAATATCAGTGTCCGGGAAGGGTGTCCCCTTTGAGCCCCCTGTTGCCGGGCCAGGTCCCAGGCCAGTAGATATGGAGGGCATTAAATACCAAGTTATAGCTTGGTAGGCGTGGGGTGCACTCTACGTTGTGTAAAGGTTTACTAGCAGTGATGGATTTTACCTAGGGGCTGCAGGGCTGCAGAAATCCCAATATAATCTCCCCCCTGCAGGGAATGCCTGGCAGTGTTAGTTGCAGTGACTTCCCATAGGAAGCGCTCCCTGTTAATCACAGCCAGACAGGCACACCCGGGAGGAGGTGTTTTCTCTCCCTGGGTATGCCAGTTTGGAGCTTTTGTTATTTTACTTTTTTTTTCCTGAATAATGCAGTTTGAAGTACCACCAAGGGGATGTAATAGTAGGGGCCCATGTTTAGAGTTGTGGCTAGTCCCCAGAGGGGACTGTGTCAGCTGCTCCTTAGTAATTTATCAGCCAGTGTCAGGTGACTAGTGAACCTTTTAAAAGCCATAAGATATGTGGCTGGTACACATTAAACCTAGTGGGCATATTTGCAGTTATATTATGTGTGATACAGTTGCCAGGTTTTAATTTGTAAGACTCTGTGATAGTGTAGAACCTGCATGAAGGTGGTGTACCTTGGCGAGCGGTTTGCAGGCTTCCGTGCATTGGCCAATTCACTAACTAAACCCCCATCATTTATTTATTGATGTTGTGAAAATAAGTGAGCTTGCTATGGTGAGTGCTGAATTTTCTGTTTGTATATATTTAAGTAGGTGGCCATGGGCTACATGCACCCCACCCTATGAGTGGTGAGTGCAGACATTGCACCCCGCTTCTAGGGTGGCGAGTGCTGTGGTTTTATATTTGTTTGTGTGTATATATATATTAGTGATGTGCACCAGAAATTTTTCGGGTTTTGTGTTTTGGTTTTGGATTCGGTTCCGCGGCCGTGTTTTGGATTCAGACGCGTTTTGGCAAAATCTCCCTGAAAATTTTTTGTCGGATTCGGGTGTGTTTTGAATTCGGGTGTTTTTTTTTTACAAAAAAACCCTCAAAAACAGCTTAAATCATAGAATTTGGGGGTCATTTTGATCCCATAGTATTATTAACCTCAATAACCATAATTTCCACTCATTTTCAGTCTATTCTGAACACATCACAACTCACAATATTATTTTTAGTCCTAAAATTTGCACCGAGGTTGCTGGATGGCTAAGCTAAGCGAAACAACTGGCCGACACAAACACCTGGCCCATCTAGGAGTGGCACTGCAGTGTCAGGCAGGATGGCACTTAAAAAAAATTGTCCCCAAACAGCACATGATGCAAAGAAAAAAAGAGGCGCACCAAGGTCGCTGTGTGACTAAGCTAAGCGACACAAGTGGCCGACACAAACACCTGGCCCATCTAGGAGTGGCACTGCAGTGCCAGACAGGATGGCACTTCAAAAAAATAGTCCCCAAACAGCACATGATGCAAAGAAAAAGAGGCGCAATGAGGTAGCTGTGTGACTAAGCTAAGCGACCCAAGTTGCCGACACAAACACCTGGCCCATCTAGGAGTGGCACTGCACTGTCAGACAGGATGGCACTTCAAAAAAATAGTCCCCAAACAGCACATGATGCAAAGAAAAAAAAGAGGCGCAATGAGGTAGCTGTGTGACTAAGCTAAGCGACCCAAGTGGCCGACACAAACACCTGGCCCATCTAGGAGTGGCACTGCAGTGTCAGACAGGATGGCACTTCAAAAAAATAGTCCCCAAACAGCACATGATGCAAAGAAAAAAAGAGGCGCACCAAGGTCGCTGTGTGACTAAGCTAAGCGACACAAGTGGCCGACACAAACACCTGGCCCATCTAGGAGTGGCACTGCAGTGTCAGGCAGGATGGCACTTCAAAAAATTGTCCCCAAACAGCACATGATGCAAAGAAAAATGAAAGAAAAAAGAGGTGCAAGATGGAATTGTCCTTGGGCCCTCCCACCCACCCTTATGTTGTATAAACAGGACATGCACACTTTAACGAACCCATCATTTCAGCGACAGGGTCTGCCACACGACTGTGACTGAAATGACTGGTTGGTTTGGGCCCCCACCAAAAAAGTAGCAATCAATCTCTCCTTGCACAAACTGGCTCTACAGAGACAAGATGTCTACCTCATCATCATCCTCCGATTCCTCACCCCTTTCACTGTGTACATCCCCCTCCTCACAGATTATTAATTCGTCCCCACTGGAATCCACCATCTCAGATCCCTGTGTACTTTCTGGAGGCAATTGCTGGTGAATGTCTCCACGGAGGAATTGATTATAATTTATTTTGATGAACATCATCTTCTCCACATTTTCTGGAAGTAACCTCGTACGCCGATTGCTGACAAGGTGAGCGGCTGCACTAAACACTCTTTCGGAGTACACACTGGAGGGAGGGCAACTTAGGTAGAATAAAGCCAGTTTGTGCAAGGGCCTCCAAATTGCCTCTTTTTCCTGCCAGTATACAGATGGACTGTCTGACGTGCCTACTTGGATGCGGTCACTCATATAATCCTCCACCATTCTTTCAATGGTGACAGAATCATATGCAGTGACAGTAGACGACATGTCAGTAATCGTTGCCAGGTCCTTCAGTCCGGACCAGATGTCAGCACTCGCTCCAGACTGCCCTGCATCACCGCCAGCAGGTGGGCTCGGAATTCTTAGCGTTTTCCTCGCACCCCCAGTTGTGGGAGAATGTGAAGGAGGTGCTGTTGACGGGTCACGTTCCGCTTGACTTGACAATTTTCTCACCAGCAGGTCTTTGAACCTCTGCAGACTTGTGTCTGCCGGAAAGAGAGATACAACGTAGGTTTTAAATCTAGGATCGAGCACGGTGGCCAAAATGTAGTGCTCTGATTTCAACAGATTGACCACCCGTGAATCCTGGTTAAGCGAATTAAGGGCTCCATCCACAAGTCCTACATGCCTAGCGGAATCGCTCTGTTTTAGCTCCTCCTTCAATGTCTCCAGCTTCTTCTGCAAAAGCCTGATGAGAGGAATGACCTGACTCAGGCTGGCAGTGTCTGAACTGACTTCACGTGTGGCAAGTTCAAAGGGTTGCAGAACCTTGCACAACGTTGAAATCATTCTCCACTGCGCTTGAGTCAGGTGCATTCCCCCTCCTTTGCCTATATCGTGGGCAGATGTATAGGCTTGAATTGCCTTTTGCTGCTCCTCCATCCTCTGAAGCATATAGAGGGTTGAATTCCACCTCGTTACCACCTCTTGCTTCAGATGATGGCAGGGCAGGTTCAGGACTGTTTGCTGGTGCTCCAGTCTTCGGCACGCGGTGGCTGAATGCCGAAAATGGCCCGCAATTCTTCGGGCCACTGACAGCATCTCTTGCATGCCCCTGTCGTTTTTTAAATAATTCTGCACCACCAAATACAATGTATGTGCAAAACATGGGACGTGCTGGAATTTGCCCAGATGTAATGCACGCACAATATTGGTGGCGTTGTCCGATGTCACAAATCCCCAGGAGAGTCCAATTGGGGTAATCCATTCTGCGATGATGTTCCTCAGTTTCCGTAAGA